>NW_027018451.1:0-25104 GCF_032854445.1 Liolophura sinensis
ACGAGAAATCGAATGGTGCAAACCGCGTTGCTCTCCAACCAATACTTTTGGCTGTAGTGACAATTGAATGATCATTTATGTCATAATCACGTGCCCAGCAACGGCTCTTACTCCATGGAAACCAGGGAAATTTGCAATTTTTCAACAGCTGCCGATGCCTGGCTCAATTCCGCATCTTTTGGCACCTTACTGAAATGGGGTCAGTGTTCAGTTGTACTTTTTACAGCAGACTGTATAAGTACCCTTGTGGTTTTCACGTACAAATGGTGTGGTTTTTCTACACGTAGATAAAAGACATTGAGATTGTCTTGCACTTAGAAGTAAGACAATTGCTAGGTGAGTTAAATGGGCTTGGCCCAAAGATTTGACGTCTTCTGGGCTACCGAAAGGGCACATAACTTATAGTCAAAAGTTGAATATAGTAATGACCAGTCGCGATTGTACAGAGTACAGTGTAGCCGATTTCAATTAACAAAAAGACCAGGCAAAAATGCAAAAGTGGAAAAACTGTTCCAGTGCTACTAGTAGCAGCCTAATCCGACGTATTTTGTGACGAGAAATCGAAATGGTGCAATCCGCGTTGCTCTACGAACAATACTTTTGGCTGTAGCGACAAATGAATGATCGTTTATGTCATAATCACGTGCGCAGCATCGGCTCTTACTCCATGGAAACCAGGGAAATTTGCAAATTTTCAACAGCTGCCGATGCCTGGCTCAATTCCGCATCTTTTGGCACCTTACTGAAGTGGGTTAGTGTTCAGTTTTACTTTTTACAGCAGACTGTATCAAGTACCTTGTGTTTTTCACGTACAAATGGTGTGGTTTTTCTACACGTAGATAAAGACATTGAAATTGTCTTGGACTTAAAAGTAAGACAATTGCTGGGTGAGTTTAAATGGGCTTAGCCCAAAGATTTCAGGTCTTCTGGGCTACCGAAGGGCACATAACTTATAGTCAAAAGTTGAATATAGTAATGACCAGTCGCGATTGTACAGAGTACAGTTTAGCCGATTTCAATTAACAAAAAGACCAGGCAAAAATGCAAAAGTGGAAAAACTGTTCCAGTGCTACTGGAAAGAGGCTAATCCGACGTATTTTGTGACGAGAAATCGAATGGTGCAAACCGCGTTGCTCTCCGACCAATACTTTTGGCTGTAGTGACAATTTAATGATCATTTATGTCATAATCACGTGCCCAGCAACGGCTCTTACTCCATGGAAACCAGGGAAATTTGCAATTTTTCAACAGCTGCCGATGCCTGGCTCAATTCCGCATCTTTTGGCACCTTACTGAAGTGGGTCAGTGTTCAGTTGTACTTTTTACAGCAGACTGTATCAAGTACCTTGTGTTTTTCACGTACAAATGGTGTGGTTTTTCTACACGTAGATAAAGACATTAAGATTTTCTTGCACTTAGAAGTAGGCAATTGCTGGGGTGAGTTAACTGGGCTTAGCCCAAAGATTTGACGTCTTCTGGGGCTACCGAAGGGCACATAACTTATAGTCAAAAGTTGAATATAGTAATGACCAGTCGCGATTGTACAGAGTACAGTTTAGCCGATTTCAATTAACAAAAAGACGAAGCAAAAATGCAAAAGTGGAAAAACTGTTCCAGTGCTACTAGTAAGAGGCTAATCCGACGTATTTTGTGACGAGAAATCGAATGGTGCAAACCGCGTTGCTCTCCGACCAATACTTTTGGCTGTAGCGACAGATCAATGATCATTGATGTCATAATCACGTGCCCAGCAACGGCTCTTACTCCATGGAAACCAGGGATATTTGCAATTTTTTGACAGCTGCCGATGCCTGGCCAATTCCACATTCCACATCTTTTGGCACCTTATAAATGTGGGTCAGTGTTTAGTTGTACTTTTTCACAGCAGACTGTATCAAGTACCTTGTGTTTTTTATGTACAAATGGTCTGGTTTTTCTACACGTAGATAAAGACATTGAGATTGTCTTTGACTTAGAAGTAAGGCAATTGCTGGGTGAGTTGAATGGCTTAGCCGATAGATTTTGACGTCTTCTGGGCTACCGAAGGGCACATAACTTATAGTCAAAAGTTGAATATAGTAATGACCAGGTGCGATTGTACAGAGTACAGTGTAGCCGATTTCAATTAACAAAAAGACCAGGTAAAAATGCAAAAGTGGAAAAACTGTTCCAGTGCTGCTGGTAAGAGGCTAATCCGACGTATTTTGTGACGAGAAATCGAATGGTGCAAACCGCGTTGCTCTCCGACCAATACTTTTGGCTGTAGTGACAATTGAATGATCATTATGTCATAATCACGTGCCCAGCAACGGCTCTTACTCCATAAAAAACCAGGGAAATTTGCAATTTTTCAACAGCTGCCGATGCCTGGCTCAATTCCGCATCTTTTGGCACCTTACTGAAGTGGGTCAGTGTTCAGTTGTACTTTTTACAGCAGACTGTATCAAGTACCTTGTGGTTTTCACGTACAAATGGTGTGGTTTTTTCTACACGTAGATAAAGACATTGAGATTGTCTTGCACTTAGAAGTAAGGCAATTGCTGGGTGAGTAAAGTGGTCTTGGCCCAAAGATTTCAGGTCTTCTGGCCTACCGAAGGGCACATAACTTATAGTCAAAAGTTGAATATAGTAATGACAAGTCGCGATTGTACAGAGTACAGTGTAGCCGATTTCAATTAACAAAAAGACCAGGCAAAAATGCAAAAGTGGAAAAACTGTTCCAGTGCTACTGGTAAGAGGCTAATCCGACGTATTTTGTGACGAGAAATCGAATGGTGCAAACCGCGTTGCTCTCCGACCAATACTTTTGGCTGTAGTGACAATTTAGTGATCATTTATGTCATAATCACGTGCCCAGCAACGGCTCTTACTCCATGGAAACCAGGGAAATTTGCAATTTTTCAACAGCTGCCGATGCCTGGCTCAATTCCGCATCTTTTGGCACCTTTCTGAAGTGGGTCAGTGTTCAGTTGTACTTTTACAGCAGACTGTATCAAGTACCTTGTGTTTTTCACGTACAAATGGTGTGGTTTTTCTACACGTAGATAAAGACATTGAGATTGTCTTGCACTTAGAAGTAAGGCAATTGCTGGGTGGAGTTAAATGGGCTTAGCCCAAAGATTTGACGTCTTCTGGGCTACCGAAGGGCACATAACTTATAGTCAAAAGTTGAATATAGTAATGACCAGTCGCGATTGTACAGAGTACAGTTTAGCCGATTTCAATTAACAAAAAGACGAAGCAAAAATGCAAAAGTGGAAAAACCGTTCCAGTGCTACTAGTAAGAGGCTAATCCGACGTATTTTGTGACGAGAAATCGAATGGTGCAATCCGCGTTGCTCTCCGACCAATACTTTTGGCTGTAGCGACAGATCAATGATCATTGATGTCATAATCACGTGCCCAGCAACGGCTCTTACTCCATGGAAACCAGGGATATTTGCAATTTTTGACAGCTGCCGATGCCTGGCCCAATTCCACATCTTTTGGCACCTTATAAATGTGGGTCAGTGTTTAGTTGTACTTTTCAAAGCAGACTGTATCAAGTACCTTGTGTTTTTTATGTACAAATGGTCTGGTTTTTCTACACGTAGATAAAGACATTGAGATTGTCTTGGACTTAGAAGTAAGGCAATTGCTGGGTGAGTTGAATGGGCTTAGCCGATAGATTTCACGTCTTCTGGGCTACCGAAGGGCACATAACTTATAGTCAAAAGTTGAATATAGTAATGACCAGTTGCGATTGTACAGAGTACAGTGTAGCCGATTTCAATTAACAAAAAGACCAGGTAAAAATGCAAAAGTGGAAAAACTGTTCCAGTGCTGCTGGTAAGAGGCTAATCCGACGTATTTTGTGACGAGAAATCAAATGGTGCAAACCGCGTTGCTCTCCGACCAATACTTTTGGCTGTAGTGACAATTGAATGATCATTTATGTCATAATCACGTGCCCAGCAACGGCTCTTACTCCATAAAAAACCAGGGAAATTTGCAATTTTTCAACAGCTGCCGATGCCTGGCTCAATTCCGCATCTTTGGCACCTTACTGAAGTGGGTCAGTGTTCAGTTGTACTTTTTACAGCAGACTGTATCAAGTACCTTGTGGTTTTCACGTACAAATGGTGTGGTTTTTCTACACGTAGATAAAGACATTGCGATTGTCTTGCACTTAGAAGTAAGGCAATTGCTGGGTGAGTTAAATGGTCTTGGCCCAAAGATTTGACGTCTTCTGGGCTACCGAAGGGCACATAACTTATAGTCAAAAGTTGAATATAGTAATGACCAGTCGCGATTGTACAGAGTGCAGTGTAGCCGGTTTCAATTAACAAAAAGACCAGGCAAAAATGCAAAAGTGGAAAAAACTGTTCCAGTGCTGCTGGTAAGAGGCCAATCCGACGTATTTTGTGACGACAAATCGAATGGTGCAATCCGCGTTGCTCTCCGACCAATACTTTTGGCTGTAGTGACAATTGAATGATCATTTATGTCATAATCACGTGCCCAGCAACGGCTCTTACTCCATGGAAACCAGGGAAATTTGCAATTTTTCAACAGCTGCCGATGCCTGGCTCAATTCCGCATCTTTTGGCACCTTATTCATGTGGGTCTGTGGTCAGTTGTACTTTTTACAGCAGACTGTATCAAGTACCTTGTGTTTTTCACGTACAAATGGTGTGGTTTTTCTACACGTAGATAAAGACATTGAGATTGTCTTGCACTTAGAAGTAAGGCAATTGCTGGGTGAGTTAAATGGGCTTGGCCCAAAGATTTCAGGTCTTCTGGCCTACCGAAGGGCACATAACTTATAGTCAAAAGTTGAATATAATAATGACCAGTCGCGATTGTACAGAGTACAGTGTAGCCGATTTCAATTAACAAAAAGACCAGGCAAAAATGCAAAAGTGGACAAACTGTTCCAGTGCTACTGGTAAGAGGCTAATCCGACGTATTTTGTGACGAGAAATCGAATGGTGCAAACCGCGTTGCTCTCCGACCAATACTTTTGGCTGTAGTGACAATTTAATGATCATTTATGTCATAATCACGTGCCCAGCAACGGCTCTTACTCCATGGAAACCAGGGAAATTTGCAATTTTTCAACAGCTGCCGATGCCTGGCTCAATTCCGCATCTTTTGGCACCTTTCTGAAGTGGGTCAGTGTTCAGTTGTACTTTTTACAGCAGACTGTATCAAGTACCTTGTGTTTTTCACGTACAAATGGTGTGGTTTTTCTACACGTAGATAAAGACATTAAGATTGTCTTGCACTTAGAAGTAAGGCAATTGCTGGGTGAGTTAAATGGGCTTAGCCCAAAGATTTGACGTCTTCTGGGCTGCCGAAGGGCACATAACTTATAGTCAAAAGTTGAATATAGTAATGACCAGTCGCGATTGTACAGAGTACAGTTTAGCCGATTTCAATTAACAAAAAGACGAAGCAAAAATGCAAAAGTGGAAAAAACTGTTCCAGTGCTACTAGTAAGAGGCTAATCCGACGTATTTTGTGACGAGAAATCGAATGGTGCAAACCGCGTTGCTCTCCGACCAATACTTTTGGCTGTAGCGACAGATCAATGATCATTGATGTCATAATCACGTGCCCAGCAACGGCTCTTACTCCATGGAAACCAGGGATATTTGCAATTTTTTGACAGCTGCCGATGCCTGGCCCAATTCCACATCTTTTGGCACCTTATAAATGTGGGTCAGTGTTTAGTTGTACTTTTCACAGCAGACTGTATCAAGTACCTTGTGTTTTTTATGTACAAATGGTGTGGTTTTTCTACACGTAGATAAAGACATTGAGATTGTCTTGGACTTAGAAGTAAGGCAATTGCTGGGTGAGTTGAATGGGCTTGGCCGATAGATTTGACGTCTTCTGGGCTACCGAAGGGCACATAACTTATTGTCAAAAGTTGAATATAGTAATGACCAGTTGCGATTGTACAGAGTACAGTGTAGCCGATTTCAATTAACAAAAAGACCAGGTAAAAATGCAAAAGTGGAAAAACTGTTCCAGTGCTGCTGGTAAGAGGCTAATCCGACGTATTTTGTGACGAGAAATCGAATGGTGCAAACCGCGTTGCTCTCCGACCAATACTTTTGGCTGTAGTGACAATTGAATGATCATTTATGTCATAATCACGTGCCCAGCAACGGCTCTTACTCCATAAAAAACCAGGGAAATTTGCAATTTTTCAACAGCTGCCGATGCCTGGCTCAATTCCACATCTTTTGGCACCTTACTGAAGTGGGTCAGTGTTCAGTTGTACTTTTTACAGCAGACTGTATCAAGTACCTTGTGGTTTTCACGTACAAATGGTGTGGTTTTTCTACACGTAGATAAAGACATTGAGATTGTCTTGCACTTAGAAGTAAGGCAATTGCTGGGTGAGTTAAATGGTCCTGGCCCAAAGATTTGACGTCTTCTGGGCTACCGAAGGGCACATAACTTATTGTCAAAAGTTGAATATAGTAATGACCAGTCGCGATTGTACAGAGTGCAGTGTAGCCGATTTCAATTAACAAAAAGACCAGGCAAAAATGCAAAAGTGGAAAAACTGTTCCAGTGCTGCTGGTAAGAGGCTAATCCGACGTATTTTGTGACGACAAATCGAATGGTGCATTCCGCGTTGCTCTCCGACCAATACTTTTGGCTGTAGTGACAATTGAATGATCATTTATGTCATAATCACGTGCCCAGCAACGGCTCTTACTCCATGGAAACCAGGGAAAATTGCAATTTTTCAACAGCTGCCGATGCCTGGCTCAATTCCGCATCTTTTGGCACCTTATTCATGTGGGTCTGTGGTCAGTTGTACTTTTTACAGCAGACTGTATCAAGTACCTTGTGTTTTTCACGTACAAATGGTGTGGTTTTTCTACACGTAGATAAAGACATTGAGATTGTCTTGCACTTAGAAGTAAGGCAATTGCTGGGTGAGTTAAATGGGCTTGGCCCAAAGATTTGACGTCTTCTGGGCTACCGAAGGGCACATAACTTATAGTCAAAAGTTGAATATAGTAATGACCAGTCGCGATTGTACAGAGTACAGTTTAGCCGATTTCAATTAACAAAAAGACCAGGCAAAAATGCAAAAGTGGAAAAACTGTTCCAGTGCTACTAGTAAGAGGCTAATCCGACTTATTTTGTGGCGAGAAATCGAATGGTGCAAACCGCGTTGCTCTCCGACCAATACTTTTGGCTGTAGCGACAGATCAATGATCATTTATGTCATAATCACGTGCCCAGCAACGGCTCTTACTCCATGGAAACCAGGGAAATTTGCAATTTTTCAACAGCTGCCAATGCCTGGCTCAATTCCGCATCTTTTGGCACCTTACTGAAGTGGGTCAGTGTTCAGTTGTACTTTTTACAGCAGACTGTATCAAGTACCTTGTGGTTTTCACGTACAAATGGTGTGGTTTTTCTACACGTAGATAAAGACATGGAGATTGTCTTGTACTTAGAAGTAAGGCAATTGCTGGGTGAGTTAAATGGGCTTGGCCCAAAGATTTGACGTCTTCTGGGCTACCGAAGGGCACATAACTTATAGTCAAAAGTTGAATATAGTAATGACCAGTCGCGATTGTACAGAGTGCAGTGTAGCCGGTTTCAATTAACAAAAAGACCAGGCAAAAATGCAAAAGTGGAAAAACTGTTCCAGTGCTGCTGGTAAGAGGCTAATCCGACGTATTTTGTGACGACAAATCGAATGGTGCAAACCGCGTTGCTCTCCGACCAATACTTTTCCCTGTAGTGACAATTGAATGATCATTTATGTCATAATCACGTGCCCAGCAACGGCTCTTACTCCATGGAAACCAGGGAAATTTGCAATTTTTCAACAGCTGCCGATGCCTGGCTCAATTCCGCATCTTTTGGCACCTTACTGAAGTGGGTCAGTGTTCAGTTGTACTTTTTACAGCAGACTGTATCAAGTACCTTGTGGTTTTCACGTACAAATGGTGTGGTTTTTCTACACGTAGATAAAGACATTGAGATTGTCTTGCACTTAGAAGTAAGGCAATTGCTGGGTGAGTTAAATGGGCTTAGCCCAAAGATTTCAGGTCTTCTGGGCTACCGAAGGGCACATAACTTATAGTCAAAAGTTGAATATAGTAATGACCAGTCGCGATTGTACAGAGTACAGTGTAGCCGATTTCAATTAACAAAAAGACCAGGTAAAAATGCAAAAGTGGAAAAACTGTTCCAGTGCTGCTGGTAAGAGGCTAATCCGACGTATTTTGTGACGAGAAATCGAATGGTGCAATCCGCGTTGCTCTCCGACCAATACTTTTGGCTGTAGTGACAATTGAATGATCATTTATGTCATAATCACGTGCCCAGCAACGGCTCTTACTCCATGGAAACCAGGGAAATTTGCAATTTTTCAACAGCTGCCGATGCCTGGCTCAATTCCGCTTCTTTTGGCACCTTACTGAAGTGGGTCAGTGTTCAGTTGTACCTTTTACAGCAGACTGTATCAAGTACCTTGTGGTTTTCACGTACAAATGATGTGGCTTTTCTACACGTAGATAAAGACATTGAGATTGTCTTGCACTTAGAAGTAAGACAATTGCTGGGTGAGTTAAATGGGCTTGGCCCAAAGATTTGACGTCTTCTGAGCTACCGAAGGGCACATAACTTATAGTCAAAAGTTGAATATAGTAATGACCAGTCGCGATTGTACAGAGTACAGTGTAGCCGATTCCAATTAACAAAAAAGACCAGGCAAAAATGCAAAAGTTAAAAAACTGTTCCAGTGCTACTAGTAGGAGCCTAATCCGACGTATTTTGTGACGAGAAATCGAATGGTGCAATCCGCGTTGCTCTCCGACCAATACTTTTGGCTGTAGCGAGAATTGAATGATCATTTATGTCATAATCACGTGCCCAGCAACGGCTCTTACTCCATGGAAACCAGGGAAATTTGCAATTTTTCAACAGCTGCGATGCCTGGCTCAATTCCGCATCTTTTGGCACCTTATTCATGTGGGTCTGTGGTCAGTTGTACTTTTTACAGCAGACTGTAATCAAGTACCTTGTGTTTTTCACGTACAAATGGTGTGGTTTTTCTACACGTAGATAAAGACATTGAGATTGTCTTGCACTTAGAAGTAAGGCAATTGCTGGGTGAGTTAAATGGGCTTGGCCGAAAGATTTGACGTCTTCTGGGCTACCGAAGGGCACATAACTTATAGTCAAAAGTTGAATATAGTAATGACCAGTCGCGATTGTACAGAGTACAGTTTAGCCGATTTCAATTAACAAAAAGACCAGGTAAAAATGCAAAGTGGAAAAACTGTTCCAGTGCTACTAGTAAGAGGCTAATCCCGACTTATTTTGTGGCGAGAAATCGATGGTGCAAACCGCGTTGCTCTCCGACCAATACTTTTGGCTGTAGTGACAATTGAATGATCATTTATGTCATAATCACGTGCCCAGCAACGGCTCTTACTCCATGGAAACCAGGGAAATTTGCAATTTTCAACAGCTGCCGATGCCTGGCTCAATTCCGCATCTTTTGGCACCTTACTGAAGTGGGTCAGTGTTCAGTTGTACTTTTTACAGCAGACTGTATCAAGTACCTTGTGGTTTTCACGTACAAATGGTGTGGTTTTTCTACACGTAGATAAAGACATGGAGATTGTCTTGCACTTAGAAGTAAGGCAATTGCTGGGTGAGTTAAATGGGCTTGGCCCAAAGATTTGACGTCTTCTGGGCTACCGAAGGGCACATAACTTATAGTCAAAAGTTGAATATAGTAATGACCAGTCGCGATTGTACAGAGTGCAGTGTAGCCGATTTCAATTAACAAAAAGACCAGGCAAAAATGCAAAGGTTAAAAAACTGTTCCAGTGCTGCTGGTAAGAGGCTAATCCGACGTATTTTGTGACGACAAATCGAATGGTGCAATCCGCGTTTGCTCTCCGACCAATACTTTTGGCTGTAGTGACAATTGAATGATCATTTATGTCATAATCACGTGCCCAGGCAACGGCTCTTACTCCATGGAAACCAGGGAAATTTGCAATTTTTCAACAGCTGCCGATGCCTGGCTCAATTCCGCATCTTTTGGCACCTTACTGAGTGGGTCAGTGTTCAGTTGTACTTTTACAGCAGACTGTATCAAGTACCTTGTGTTTTTTATGTACAAATGGTGTGGTTTTTCTACACGTAGATAAAGACATTGAGATTGTCTTGGACTTAGAAGTAAGACAATTGCTGGGTGAGTTAAATGGACTTAGCCCAAAGATTTGACGTCTTCTGGGCTACCGAAGGGCACATAACTTATAGTCAAAAGTTGAATATAGTAATGACCAGTCGCGATTGTACAGAGTACAGTGTAGCCGATTTCAATTAACAAAAGATCAGGTAAAAAATGCAAAAGTGGAAAAACTGTTCCAGTGCTGCTGGTAAGAGGCTAATCCGACGTATTTTGTGACGAGAAATCGAATGGTGCAAACCGCGTTGCTCTCCGACCAATACTTTTGGCTGTAGTGACAATTGAATGATCATTTATGTCATAATCACGTGCCCAGCAACGGCTCTTACTCCATAAAAAACCAGGGAAATTTGCAATTTTTCAACAGCTGCCGATGCCTGGCTCAATTCCGCATCTTTTGGCACCTTACTGAAGTTGGTCAGTGTTCAGTTGTACTTTTTACAGCAGACTGTATCAAGTACCTTGTGGTTTTCACGTACAAATGGTGTGGTTTTTCTACACGTAGATAAAGACATTGAGATTGTCTTGCACTTAGAAGTAAGGCAATTGCTGGGTGAGTTAAATGGGCTTGGCCCAAAGATTTGACGTCTTCTGGGCTACCGAAGGGCACATAACTTATAGTCAAAAGTTGAATATAGTAATGACCAGTCGCGATTGTACAGAGTGCAGTGTAGCCGATTTCAATTAACAAAAAGACCAGGTAAAAATGCAAAAGTGGAAAAACTGTTCCAGTGCTGCTGGTAAGAGACTAATCCGACGTATTTTGTGACAAGAAATCGAATGGTGCAAACCGCGTTGCTCTCCGACCAATACTTTTGGCTGTAGTGACAATTTGAATGTTCATTTATGTCATAATCACGTGCCCAGCAACGGCTCTTACTCCATGGAAACCAGGGAAATTTGCAATTTTTCAACAGCTGCCGATGCCTGCTCAATCCGCATCTTTTGGCACCTTATTCATGTGGGTCCTGTGGTCAGTTGTACTTTTTACAGCAGACTGTATCAAGTACCTTGTGTTTTTCACGTACAAATGGTGTGGTTTTTCTACACGCAGATAAAGACATTGAGATTGTCTTGCACATAGAAGTAAGGCAATTGCTGGGTGAGTTAAATGGGCTTAGCCCAAAGATTTCAGGTGTTCTGGCCTACCGAAGGGCACATAACTTATAGTCAAAAGTTGAATATAGTAATGACCAGTCGCGATTGTACAGAGTACAGTGTAGCCGATTTCAATTAACAAAAAGACCAGGCAAAAATGCAAAAGTGGACAAAACTGTTCCAGTGCTACTGGTAAGAGTCTAATCCGACGTAGTTTTGTGACGAGAAATCGAATGGTGCAATCCGCGTTGCTCTCCGACCAATACTTTTGGCTGTAGCGACAGATCAATGATCATTGATGTCATAATCACGTGCCCAGCAACGGCTCTTACTCCATGGAAACCAGGGATATTTGCAATTTTTTTAACAGCTGCCGATGCCTGGCCCAATTCCACATCTTTTGGCACCTTATAAATGTGGGTCAGTGTTTAGTTGTACTTTTCACAGCAGACTGTATCAAGTACCTTGTGTTTTTTATGTACAAATGGTCTGGTTTTTCTACACGTAGATAAAGACATTGAGATTGTCTTGGACTTAGAAGTAAGACAATTGCTGGGTGAGTTGAATGGGCTTAGCCGAAAGATTTGACGTCTTCTGGGCTACCGAAGGGCACATACGAAGGGCACATAACTTATAGTCAAAAGTTGAATATAGTAATGACCAGTCGCGATTGTACAGAGTACAGTGTAGCCGATTTCAATTAACAAAAAGACCAGGTAAAAATGCAAAAGTGGAAAAAACTGTTCCAGTGCTACTAGTAAGAGGCTAATCCGACGTATTTTGTGACGAGAAATCGAATGGTGGAAACTGCGTTGCTCTCCGACCAATACTTTTGGGTGTAGTGACAATTGAATGATAATTTATGTCATAATCACGTGCCCAGCAACGGCTCTTACTCCATGGAAACCAGGGAAATTTGCAATTTTTCAACAGCTGCCGATTGCCTGGCTCAATTCGCATCTTTTGGCACCTTACTGAAGTGGGTCAGTGTTCAGTTGTACTTTTTACAGCAGACTGTATCAAGTACCTTGTGTTTTTCACGTACAAATGGTGTGGTTTTTCTACACGTAGATAAAGACATTGAGAATGTCTTGCACTTAGAAGTAAGGC
Organism: Liolophura sinensis; assembly: GCF_032854445.1. Classification (NCBI taxonomy): domain Eukaryota; kingdom Metazoa; phylum Mollusca; class Polyplacophora; order Chitonida; family Chitonidae; genus Liolophura; species Liolophura sinensis. The sequence goes on from NW_027018451.1 coordinate 12,437, forward strand.
AATTGCTGGGTGAGTTAAATGGGCTTGGCCCAAAGATTTGACGTCTTCTGGGCTACCGAAGGGCACATAACTTATAGTCAAAAGTTGAATATAGTAATGACCAGTCGCGATTGTACAGAGTGCAGTGTAGCCGGTTTCAATTAACAAAAAGACCAGCAAAAATGCAAAAGTGGAAAACCTGTTCCAGTGCTTCTGGTAAGAGGCTAATCCGACGTATTTTGTGACGACGAATCGAATGGTGCAAACCGCGTTGCTCTCCGACCAATACTTTTGCCTGTAGTGACAATTGAATGATCATTTATGTCATAATCACGTGCCCAGCAAACGGCTCTTACTCCATGGAAACCAGGGAAATTTGCAATTTTTCAACAGCTGCCGATGCCTGGCTCAATTCCGCATCTTTTGGCACCTTATTCATGTGGGTCTGTGGTCAGTTGTACTTTTTACAGCAGACTGTATCAAGTACCTTGTGTTTTTCACGTACAAATGGTTTGGTTTTTCTACACGTAGATAAAGACATTAAGATTGTCTTGGACTTAGAAGTAAGGCAATTGCTGGGTGAGTTAAATGGGCTTAGCCGAAAGATTTGACGTCTTCTGGGCTACCGAAGGGCACATAACTTATAGTCAAAAGTTGAATATAGTAATGACCAGTCGCGATTGTACAGAGTACAGTTTAGCCGATTTCAATTAACAAAAAGACGAAGCAAAAATGCAAAAGTGGAAAAACTGTTCCAGTGCTACTAGTAAGAGGCTAATCCGACTTATTTTGTGGCGAGAAATCGAATGGTGCAAACCGCGTTGCTCTCCGACCAATACTTTTGGCTGTAGTGACAATTGAATGATCATTTATGTCATAATCACGTGCCCAGCAACGGCTCTTACTCCATGGAAACCAGGGATATTTGCAATTTTTCAACAGCTGCCGATGCCTGGCTCAATTCCGCATCTTTTGGCACCTTACTGAAGTCGGTTTGTGTTCAGTTGTACTTTTTACAGCAGACTGTATCAAGTACCTTGTGTTTTTCACGTACAAATGGTGTGGTTTTTCTACACGCAGATAAAGACATTGAGATTGTCTTGCACATAGAAGTAAGGCAATTGCTGGGTGAGTTAAATGGGCTTAGCCAAAGAATTTCAGGTGTTCTGGCCTACCGAAGGGCACATAACTTATAGTCAAAAGTTGAATATAGTAATGACCAGTCGCGATTGTACAGAGTACAGTGTAGCCGATTTCAATTAACAAAAAGACCAGGCAAAAATGCAAAAGTGGACAAAACTGTTCCAGTGCTACTGGTAAGAGTCTAATCCGACGTATTTTGTGACGAGAAATCGAATGGTGCAATCCGCGTTGCTCTCTGACCAATACTTTTGGCTGTAGCGACAGATCAATGATCATTGATGTCATAATCACGTGCCCAGCAACGCTCTTACTCCATGGAAACCAGGGAAATTTGCAATTTTTTAACAGCTGCCGATGCCTGGCCCAATTCCACATCTTTTGGCACCTTATAAATGTGGGTCAGTGTTTAGTTGTACTTTTCACAGCAGGACTGTATCAAGTACCTTGTGTTTTTTATGTACAAATGGTCTGGTTTTTCTACACGAAGATAAAGACATGGAGATTGTCTTGCACTTAGAAGTAAGGCAATTGCTGGGTGAGTTAAATGGGCTTGGCCCAAAGGTTTGACGTCTTCTGGGCTACCGAAGGGCACATAACTTATAGTCAAAAGTTGAATATAGTAATGACCAGTCGCGATTGTACAGAGTGCAGTGTAGCCGGTTTCAATTAACAAAAAGACCAGGCAAAAATGCAAAAGTGGAAAAACTGTTCCAGTGCTGCTGGTAAGAGGCTAATCCGACGTATTTTGTGACGAGAAATCGAATGGTGCAACCGCGTTGCTCTCCGACCAATACTTTTGGCTGTAGTGACAATTGAATGATCATTTATGTCATAATCACGTGCCCAGCAACGGCTCTTACTCCATGGAAACCAGGGAAATTTGCAATTTTTCAACAGCTGCCGATGCCTGGCTCAATTCCGCATCTTTTGGCACCTTGTTCATGTGAGCCTGTGGTCAGTTGTACTTTTTACAGCAGACTGTATCAAGTACCTTGTGTTTTTCAACGTACAAATGGTATGGTTTTTCTACACGTAGATAAAGACATTGAGATTGTCTTGCACTTAGAAATAAGGCAATTGCTGGGTGAGTTAAATGGGCTTAGCCCAAAGATTTCAGGTGTTCTGGGCTACCGAAGGGCACATAACTTATAGTCAAAAGTTGAATATAGTAATGACCAGTCGCGATTGTACAGAGTACAGTGTAGCCGATTTCAATTAACAAAAAGACCAGGCAAAAATGCAAAAGTGGACAAACTGTTCCAGTGCTACTGGTAAGAGTCTAATCCGACGTATTTTGTGACGAGAAATCGAATGGTGCAATCCGCGTTGCTCTCTGACCAATACTTTTGGCTGTAGCGACAGATCAATGATCATTGATGTCATAATCACGTGCCCAGCAACGGCTCTTACTCCATGGAAACCAGGGAAATTTGCAATTTTTTAACAGCTGCCGATGCCTGGCCCAATTCCACATCTTTTGGCACCTTATAAATGTGGGTCAGTGTTTAGTTGTACTTTTCACAGCAGACTGTATCAAGTACCTTGTGTTTTTTATGTACAAATGGTCTGGTTTTTCTACACGTAGATAAAGACATGGAGATTGTCTTGCACTTAGAAGTAAGGCAATTGCTGGGTGAGTTAAATGGCTTGGCCCAAAGGTTTGACGTCTTCTGGGCTACCGAAGGGCACATAACTTATAGTCAAAAGTTGAATATAGTAATGACCAGTCGCGATTGTACAGAGTGCAGTGTAGCCGGTTTCAATTAACAAAAAGACCAGGCAAAAATGCAAAAGTGGAAAAACTGTTCCAGTGCTGCTGGTAAGAGCTAATCCGACGTATTTTGTGACGAGAAATCGAATGGTGCAAACCGCGTTGCTCTCCGACCAATACTTTTGGCTGTAGTGACAATTGAATGATCATTTATGTCATAATCACGTGCCAGCAACGGCTCTTACTCCATGGAAACCAGGGAAATTTGCAATTTTTCAACAGCTGCCGATGCCTGGCTCAATTCCGCATCTTTTGGCACCTTGTTCATGTGAGCCTGTGGTCAGTTGTACTTTTTACAGCAGACTGTATCAAGTACCTTGTGTTTTTCACGTACAAATGGTATGGTTTTTCTACACGTAGATAAAGACATTGAGATTGTCTTGCACTTAGAAATAAGGCAATTGCTGGGTGAGTTAAATGGGCTTAGCCCAAAGATTTCAGGTCTTCTGGGCTACCGAAGGGCACATAACTTATAGTCAAAAGTTGAATATAGTAATGACCAGTCGCGATTGTACAGAGTACAGTGTAGCCGATTTCAATTAACAAAAAGACCAGGTAAAAATGCAAAAGTGGACAAACTGTTCCAGTGCTGCTGGTAAGAGGCTAATCCGACGTATTTTGTGACGAGAAATCGAATGGTGCAAACCGCGTTGCTCTCCGACCAATACTTTTGGCTGTAAGTACAATTGAATCATCATTTATGTCATAATCACGTGCCCAGCAACGGCTCTTACTCCATGGAAACCAGGGAAATTTGCAATTTTTCAACAGCTGCCGATGGCTGGCTCAATTCCGCATCTTTTGGCACCTTACTGAAGTGGGTCAGTGTTCAGTTGTACTTTTTACAGCAGACTGTATCAAGTACCTTGTGTTTTTTATGTACAAATGGTGTGGTTTTTCTACACGTAGATAAAGACATTGAGATTGTATTGCACTTAGAAGTAAGGCAATTGCTGGGTGAGTTAAATGGGCTTGGCCCAAAGATTTGACGTCTTCTGGGCTACCGAAGGGCACATAACTTATAGTCAAAAGTTGAATATAGTAATGACCAGTCGCGATTGTACAGAGTACAGTGTAGCCGATTTCAATTAACAAAAGGACCAGGCAAAAATGCAAAAGTGGACAAACTGTTCCAGTGCTGCTGGTAAGAAGCTAATCCGACGTATTTTGTGACGAGAAATCGAATGGTGCAAACCGCGTTGCTATCCGACCAATACTTTTGGCTGTAGCAACAATTGATTGATCATTGTTGTCATAATCACGTGCCCAGCAACGGCTCTTACTCCATGGAAACCAGGGATATTTGCAATTTTTTAACAGCTGCCGATGCCTGGCATAATTCTGCATCTTTTGGCACCTTAAAAATGTGGGTCAGTGTTTAGTTGTACTTTTTACAGCAGACTGTATCAAGTACCTTGTGTTTTTTATGTACAAATGGTGTGGTTTTTCTACACGTAGATAAAGACATTGAGATTGTCTTGCACTTAGAAGTAAGGCAATTGCTGGGTGAGTTAAATGGACTTAGCCCAAAGATTTGACGTCTTCTGGGCTACCGAAGGGCACATAACTTATAGTCAAAAGTTGAATATAGTAATGACCAATCGCGATTGTACAGAGTACAGTGTAGCCGATTTCAATTAACAAAAAGACCAGGCAAAAATGCAAAAGTGGACAAACTGTTCCAGTGCTGCTGGTAAGAGGCTAATCCGACGTATTTTGTGACGAGAAATCGAATGGTGCAAACCGCGTTGCTCTCCAACCAATACTTTTGGCTGTAGTGACAATTGAATGATCATTTATGTCATAATCACGTGCCCAGCAACGGCTCTTACTCCATGGAAACCAGGGAAATTTGCAATTTTTCAACAGCTGCCGATGCCTGGCTCAATTCCGCATCTTTTGGCACCTTACTGAAGTTTGTCAGTGTTCAGTTGTACTTTTTACAGCAGACTGTATCAAGTACCTTGTGGTTTTCACGTACAAATGGTGTGGTTTTTCTACACGTAGATAAAGACATTGAGATTGTCTTGCACTTAGAAGTAAGACAATTGCTAGGTGAGTTAAATGGGCTTGGCCCAAAGATTTGACGTCTTCTGGGCTACCGAAGGGCACATAACTTATAGTCAAAAGTTGAATATAGTAATGACCAGTCGCGATTGTACAGAGTACAGTGTAGCCGATTTCAATTAACAAAAAGACCAGGCAAAAATGCAAAAGTGGAAAAACTGTTCCAGTGCTACTAGTAGCAGCCTAATCCGACGTATTTTGTGACGAGAAATCGAATGGTGCAATCCGCGTTGCTCTCCGACCAATACTTTTGGCTGTAGCGACAATTGAATGATCGTTTATGTCATAATCACGTGCGCAGCATCGGCTCTTACTCCATGGAAACCAGGGAAATTTGCAATTTTTCAACAGCTGCCGATGCCTGGCTCAATTCCGCATCTTTTGGCACCTTACTGAAGTGGGTTAGTGTTCAGTTTTACTTTTTACAGCAGACTGTATCAAGTACCTTGTGTTTTTCACGTACAAATGGTCTGGTTTTTCTACACGTAGATAAAGACATTGAAATTGTCTTGGACTTAAAAGTAAGACAATTGCTGGGTGAGTTAACTGGGCTTAGCCCAAAGATTTGACGTCTTCTGGGCTACCGAAGGGCACATAACTTATAGTCAAAAGTTGAATATAGTAATGACCAGTCGCGATTGTACAGAGTACAGTTTAGCCGATTTCAATTAACAAAAAGACGAAGCAAAAATGCAAAAGTGGAAAAACTGTTCCAGTGCTACTAGTAAGAGGCTAATCCGACGTATTTTGTGACGAGAAATCGAATGGTGCAAACCGCGTTGCTCTCCGACCAACACTTTTGGCTGTAGCGACAGATCAATGATCATTGATGTCTTAATCACGTGCCCAGCAACGGCTCTTACTCCATGGAAACCAGGGATATTTGCAATTTTTTGACAGCTGCCGATGCCTGGCCCAATTCCACATCTTTTGGCACCTTATAAATGTGGGTCAGTGTTTAGTTGTTCTTTTCACAGCAGACTGTATCAAGTACCTTGTGTTTTTTATGTACAAATGGTCTGGTTTTTCTACACGTAGATAAAGACATTGAGATTGTCTTTGACTTAGAAGTAAGGCAATTGCTGGGTGAGTTGAATGGGCTTAGCCGATAGATTTGACGTCTTCTGGGCTACCGAAGGGCACATAACTTATAGTCAAAAGTTGAATATAGTAATGACCAGGTGCGATTGTACAGAGTACAGTGTAGCCGATTTCAATTAACAAAAAGACCAGGTAAAAATGCAAAAGTGGAAAAACTGTTCCAGTGCTGCTGGTAAGAGGCTAATCCGACGTATTTTGTGACGAGAAATCGAATGGTGCAAACCGCGTTGCTCTCCGACCAATACTTTTGGCTGTAGTGACAATTGAATGATCATTATGTCATAATCACGTGCCCAGCAACGGCTCTTACTCCATAAAAAACCAGGGAAATTTGCAATTTTTCAACAGCTGCCGATGCCTGGCTCAATTCCGCATCTTTTGGCACCTTACTGAAGTGGGTCAGTGTTCAGTTGTACTTTTTACAGCAGACTGTATCAAGTACCTTGTGGTTTTCACGTACAAATGGTGTGGTTTTTTCTACACGTAGATAAAGACATTGAGATTGTCTTGCACTTAGAAGTAAGGCAATTGCTGGGTGAGTAAAGTGGTCTTGGCCCAAAGATTTCAGGTCTTCTGGCCTACCGAAGGGCACATAACTTATAGTCAAAAGTTGAATATAGTAATGACCAGTCGCGATTGTACAGAGTACAGTGTAGCCGATTTCAATTAACAAAAAGACCAGGCAAAAATGCAAAAGTGGAAAAACTGTTCCAGTGCTACTGGTAAGAGGCTAATCCGACGTATTTTGTGACGAGAAATCGAATGGTGCAAACCGCGTTGCTCTCCGACCAATACTTTTGGCTGTAGTGACAATTTAGTGATCATTTATGTCATAATCACGTGCCCAGCAACGGCTCTTACTCCATGGAAACCAGGGAAATTTGCAATTTTTCAACAGCTGCCGATGCCTGGCTCAATTCCGCATCTTTTGGCACCTTTCTGAAGTGGGTCAGTGTTCAGTTGTACTTTTTACAGCAGACTGTATCAAGTACCTTGTGTTTTTCACGTACAAATGGTGTGGTTTTTCTACACGTAGATAAAGACATTGAGATTGTCTTGCACTTAGAAGTAAGGCAATTGCTGGGTGAGTTAAATGGGCTTAGCCCAAAGATTTGACGTCTTCTGGGCTACCGAAGGGCACATAACTTATAGTCAAAAGTTGAATATAGTAATGACCAGTCGCGATTGTACAGAGTACAGTTTAGCCGATTTCAATTAACAAAAAGACGAAGCAAAAATGCAAAAGTGGAAAAACCGTTCCAGTGCTACTAGTAAGAGGCTAATCCGACGTATTTTGTGACGAGAAATCGAATGGTGCAATCCGCGTTGCTCTCCGACCAATACTTTTGGCTGTAGCGACAGATCAATGATCATTGATGTCATAATCACGTGCCCAGCAACGGCTCTTACTCCATGGAAACCAGGGATATTTGCAATTTTTTGACAGCTGCCGATGCCTGGCCCAATTCCACATCTTTTGGCACCTTATAAATGTGGGTCAGTGTTTAGTTGTACTTTTCAAAGCAGACTGTATCAAGTACCTTGTGTTTTTTATGTACAAATGGTCTGGTTTTTCTACACGTAGATAAAGACATTGAGATTGTCTTGGACTTAGAAGTAAGGCAATTGCTGGGTGAGTTGAATGGGCTTAGCCGATAGATTTCACGTCTTCTGGGCTACCGAAGGGCACATAACTTATAGTCAAAAGTTGAATATAGTAATGACCAGTTGCGATTGTACAGAGTACAGTGTAGCCGATTTCAATTAACAAAAAGACCAGGTAAAAATGCAAAAGTGGAAAAACTGTTCCAGTGCTGCTGGTAAGAGGCTAATCCGACGTATTTTGTGACGAGAAATCAAATGGTGCAAACCGCGTTGCTCTCCGACCAATACTTTTGGCTGTAGTGACAATTGAATGATCATTTATGTCATAATCACGTGCCCAGCAACGACTCTTACTCCATAAAAAACCAGGGAAATTTGCAATTTTTCAACAGCTGCCGATGCCTGGCTCAATTCCGCATCTTTTGGCACCTTACTGAAGTGGGTCAGTGTTCAGTTGTACTTTTTACAGCAGACTGTATCAAGTACCTTGTGGTTTTCACGTACAAATGGTGTGGTTTTTCTACACGTAGATAAAGACATTGCGATTGTCTTGCACTTAGAAGTAAGGCAATTGCTGGGTGAGTTAAATGGTCTTGGCCCAAAGATTTGACGTCTTCTGGGCTACCGAAGGGCACATAACTTATAGTCAAAAGTTGAATATAGTAATGACCAGTCGCGATTGTACAGAGTACAGTTTAGCCGATTTCAATTAACAAAAAGACGAAGCAAAAATGCAAAAGTGGAAAAACTGTTCCAGTGCTACTAGTAAGAGGCTAATCCGACGTATTTTGTGACGAGAAATCGAATGGTGCAAACCGCGTTGCTCTCCGACCAATACTTTTGGCTGTAGCGACAGATCAATGATCATTGATGTCATAATCACGTGCCCAGCAACGGCTCTTACTCCATGGAAACCAGGGATATTTGCAATTTTTTGACAGCTGCCGATGCCTGGCCCAATTCCACATCTTTTGGCACCTTATAAATGTGGGTCAGTGTTTAGTTGTACTTTTCACAGCAGACTGTATCAAGTACCTTGTGTTTTTTATGTACAAATGGTCTGGTTTTTCTACACGTAGATAAAGACATTGAGATTGTCTTTGACTTAGAAGTAAGGCAATTGCTGGGTGAGTTGAATGGGCTTAGCCGATAGATTTGACGTCTTCTGGGCTACCGAAGGGCACATAACTTATAGTCAAAAGTTGAATATAGTAATGACCAGGTGCGATTGTACAGAGTACAGTGTAGCCGATTTCAATTAACAAAAAGACCAGGTAAAAATGCAAAAGTGGAAAAACTGTTCCAGTGCTGCTGGTAAGAGGCTAATCCGACGTATTTTGTGACGAGAAATCGAATGGTGCAAACCGCGTTGCTCTCCGACCAATACTTTTGGCTGTAGTGACAATTGAATGATCATTATGTCATAATCACGTGCCCGGCAACGGCTCTTACTCCATAAAAAACCAGGGAAATTTGCAATTTTTCAACAGCTGCCGATGCCTGGCTCAATTCCGCATCTTTTGGCACCTTACTGAAGTGGGTCAGTGTTCAGTTGTACTTTTTACAGCAGACTGTATCAAGTACCTTGTGGTTTTCACGTACAAATGGTGTGGTTTTTTCTACACGTAGATAAAGACATTGAGATTGTCTTGCACTTAGAAGTAAGGCAATTGCTGGGTGAGTAAAGTGGTCTTGGCCCAAAGATTTCAGGTCTTCTGGCCTACCGAAGGGCACATAACTTATAGTCAAAAGTTGAATATAGTAATGACCAGTCGCGATTGTACAGAGTACAGTGTAGCCGATTTCAATTAACAAAAAGACCAGGCAAAAATGCAAAAGTGGAAAAACTGTTCCAGTGCTACTGGAAAGAGGCTAATCCGACGTATTTTGTGACGAGAAATCGAATGGTGCAAACCGCGTTGCTCTCCGACCAATACTTTTGGCTGTAGTGACAATTTAATGATCATTTATGTCATAATCACGTGCCCAGCAACGGCTCTTACTCCATGGAAACCAGGGAAATTTGCAATTTTTCAACAGCTGCCGATGCCTGGCTCAATTCCGCATCTTTTGGCACCTTACTGAAGTGGGTCAGTGTTCAGTTGTACTTTTTACAGCAGACTGTATCAAGTACCTTGTGTTTTTCACGTACAAATGGTGTGGTTTTTCTACACGTAGATAAAGACATTAAGATTTTCTTGCACTTAGAAGTAAGGCAATTGCTGGGTGAGTTAACTGGGCTTAGCCCAAAGATTTGACGTCTTCTGGGCTACCGAAGGGCACATAACTTATAGTCAAAAGTTGAATATAGTAATGACCAGTCGCGATTGTACAGAGTACAGTTTAGCCGATTTCAATTAACAAAAAGACGAAGCAAAAATGCAAAAGTGGAAAAACTGTTCCAGTGCTACTGGTAAGAGGCTAATCCGACGTATTTTGTGACGAGAAATCGAATGGTGCAAACCGCGTTGCTCTCCGACCAATACTTTTGGCTGTAGCGACAGATCAATGATCATTGATGTCATAATCACGTGCCCAGCAACGGCTCTTACTCCATGGAAACCAGGGATATTTGCAATTTTTTGACAGCTGCCGATGCCTGGCCCAATTCCACATCTTTTGGCACCTTATAAATGTGGGTCAGTGTTTAGTTGTACTTTTCACAGCAGACTGTATCAAGTACCTTGTGTTTTTTATGTACAAATGGTCTGGTTTTTCTACACGTAGATAAAGACATTGAGATTGTCTTTGACTTAGAAGTAAGGCAATTGCTGGGTGAGTTGAATGGGCTTAGCCGATAGATTTGACGTCTTCTGGGCTACCGAAGGGCACATAACTTATAGTCAAAAGTTGAATATAGTAATGACCAGGTGCGATTGTACAGAGTACAGTGTAGCCGATTTCAATTAACAAAAAGACCAGGCAAAAATGCAAAAGTGGAAAAACTGTTCCAGTGCTGCTGGTAAGAGGCTAATCCGACGTATTTTGTGACGAGAAATCGAATGGTGCAAACCGCGTTGCTCTCCGACCAATACTTTTGGCTGTAGTGACAATTGAATGATCATTATGTCATAATCACGTGCCCAGCAACGGCTCTTACTCCATAAAAAACCAGGGAAATTTGCAATTTTTCAACAGCTGCCGATGCCTGGCTCAATTCCGCATCTTTTGGCACCTTACTGAAGTGGGTCAGTGTTCAGTTGTACTTTTTACAGCAGACTGTATCAAGTACCTTGTGGTTTTCACGTACAAATGGTGTGGTTTTTTCTACACGTAGATAAAGACATTGAGATTGTCTTGCACTTAGAAGTAAGGCAATTGCTGGGTGAGTTAAAGTGGTCTTGGCCCAAAGATTTCAGGTCTTCTGGCCTACCGAAGGGCACATAACTTATAGTCAAAAGTTGAATATAGTAATGACCAGTCGCGATTGTACAGAGTACAGTGTAGCCGATTTCAATTAACAAAAAGACCAGGCAAAAATGCAAAAGTGGAAAAACTGTTCCAGTGCTACTGGTAAGAGGCTAATCCGACGTATTTTGTGACGAGAAATCGAATGGTGCAAACCGCGTTGCTCTCCGACCAATACTTTTGGCTGTAGTGACAATTTAGTGATCATTTATGTCATAATCACGTGCCCAGCAACGGCTCTTACTCCATGGAAACCAGGGAAATTTGCAATTTTTCAACAGCTGCCGATGCCTGGCTCAATTCCGCATCTTTTGGCACCTTTCTGAAGTGGGTCAGTGTTCAGTTGTACTTTTTACAGCAGACTGTATCAAGTACCTTGTGTTTTTCACGTACAAATGGTGTGGTTTTTCTACACGTAGATAAAGACATTGAGATTGTCTTGCACTTAGAAGTAAGGCAATTGCTGGGTGAGTTAAATGGGCTTAGCCCAAAGATTTGACGTCTTCTGGGCTACCGAAGGGCACATAACTTATAGTCAAAAGTTGAATATAGTAATGACCAGTCGCGATTGTACAGAGTACAGTTTAGCCGATTTCAATTAACAAAAAGACGAAGCAAAAATGCAAAAGTGGAAAAACCGTTCCAGTGCTACTAGTAAGAGGCTAATCCGACGTATTTTGTGACGAGAAATCGAATGGTGCAATCCGCGTTGCTCTCCGACCAATACTTTTGGCTGTAGCGACAGATCAATGATCATTGATGTCATAATCACGTGCCCAGCAACGGCTCTTACTCCATGGAAACCAGGGATATTTGCAATTTTTTGACAGCTGCCGATGCCTGGCCCAATTCCACATCTTTTGGCACCTTATAAATGTGGGTCAGTGTTTAGTTGTACTTTTCAAAGCAGACTGTATCAAGTACCTTGTGTTTTTTATGTACAAATGGTCTGGTTTTTCTACACGTAGATAAAGACATTGAGATTGTCTTGGACTTAGAAGTAAGGCAATTGCTGGGTGAGTTGAATGGGCTTAGCCGATAGATTTCACGTCTTCTGGGCTACCGAAGGGCACATAACTTATAGTCAAAAGTTGAATATAGTAATGACCAGTTGCGATTGTACAGAGTGCAGTGTAGCCGATTTCAATTAACAAAAAGACCAGGTAAAAATGCAAAAGTGGAAAAACTGTTCCAGTGCTGCTGGTAAGAGGCTAATCCGACGTATTTTGTGACGAGAAATCAAATGGTGCAAACCGCGTTGCTCTCCGACCAATACTTTTGGCTGTAGTGACAATTGAATGATCATTTATGTCATAATCACGTGCCCAGCAACGACTCTTACTCCATAAAAAACCAGGGAAATTTGCAATTTTTCAACAGCTGCCGATGCCTGGCTCAATTCCGCATCTTTTGGCACCTTACTGAATGTGGGTCAGTGTTCAGTTGTACTTTTTACAGCAGACTGTATCAAGTACCTTGTGGTTTTCACGTACAAATGGTGTGGTTTTTCTACACGTAGATAAAGACATTGCGATTGTCTTGCACTTAGAAGTAAGGCAATTGCTGGGTGAGTTAAATGGTCTTGGCCCAAAGA
>NW_027018452.1:0-25034 GCF_032854445.1 Liolophura sinensis
TCTTACTCCATGGAAACCAGGGAAATTTGCAATTTTTCAACAGCTGCCGATGCCTGGCTCAATTCCGCATCTTTTGGCACCTTATTCATGTGGGTCTGTGGTCAGTTGTACTTTTTACAGCAGACTGTATCAAGTACCTTGTGTTTGTCACGTACAAATGGTGTTGTTTTTCTACACGTAGATAAAGACATTGAGATTGTCTTGGACTTAGAAGTAAGGACAATTGCTGGGTGAGTTAAATGGGCTTGGCCCAAAGATTTCAGGTCTTCTGGGCTACCGAAGGGCACATAACTTATAGTCAAAAGTTGAATATAGTAATGACCAGTCGCGATTGTACAGAGTACAGTGTAGCCGATTTCAATTAACAAAAAGACCAGGTAAAAATGCAAAGTGGGAAAACTGTTCCAGTGCTGCTGGTAAGAGGCTAATCCGACGTATTTTGTGACGAGAAATCGAATGGTGCAAACCGCGTTGCCCTCCGACCAATACTTTTGCCTGTAGCGACAATTGAATGATCATTTATGTCATAATCACGTGCCCAGCAACGGCTCTTACTCCATGGAAACCAGGGAAATTGGCAATTTTTCAACAGCTGCCGATGCCTGTCTCAATTCCGCATCTTTTGTCACCTTATTCATGTGGGTCTGTGGTCAGTTGTACTTTTTACAGCAGACTGTATCAAGTACCTTGTGTTTTTCACGTACAAATGGTGTGGTTTTTCTACACGTAGATAAAGACATTGAGATTGTCTGGACTTAGAAGTAAGACAATTGCTGGGTGAGTTAAATGGGCTTGGCCCAAAGATTTCAGGTCTTCTGGGCTACCGAAGGGCACATAACTTATAGTCAAAAGTAGAATATAGTAATGACCAGTCGCGATTGTACAGAGTACAGTGTAGCCAATTTCAATTAACAAAAAGACCAGGTAAAAATGCAAAAGTGGAAAAACCAGTCCAGTGCTGCTGGTAAGAGGCTAATCCGACGTATTTTGTGACGAGAAATCGAATGGTGCAAACCGCGTTGCTCTCCGACCAATACTTTTGGCTGTAGCGACAATTGCATGATTATTTATGTCATAATCACGTGCCCAGCAACGGCTCTTACTCCATGGAAACCAGGGAAATTTGAAATTTTTCAACAGCTGCCGATGCCTGGCTCAATTCCGCATCTTTTGGCACCTTACTGAAGTGGGTCAGTGTTCAGTTTTACTTTTTACAGCAGACTGTATCAAGTACCTTGTGTTTATCACGTACAAATGGTGTGGTTTTTCTACACGTAGATAAAGACATTGAGATTGTCTTTGCACTTAGAAGTAAGGCAATTGCTGGGTGAGTTAAATGGGCTTAGCCCAAAGATTTGACGTCTTCTGGGGCTACCGAAGGGCACATAACTTATAGTTAAAAGTTGAATATAGTAATGACCAGTCGCGATTGTACAGAGTACAGTGTAGCCGATTTCAATTAACAAAAAGACCAGGCAAAAATGCAAAAGTGGAAAAACTGCTCCAGTGCTGCTGGTAAGAGGCTAATCCGACGTATTTTGTGACGAGAAATCGAATGGTGCAAACCCGCGTTGCTCTCCGACCAATACGTTTGGCTGTATTGAACAATTGAATGATCATTTATGTCATAATCACGTGCCCAGCAACGGCTCTTACTCCATGGAAACCAGGGAAATTGGCAATTTATCTACAGCTGCCGATGCCTGGCTCAATTCCGCATCTTTTGGCACCTTATTCATGTGGGTCAGTGTTCAGTTGTACTTTTTACAGCAGACTGTATCAAGTACCTTGTGTTTCTCACGTACAAATGGTGTGGTTTTTCTACACGTAGATAAAGACATTGAGATTGTCTTGCATTTAGATGTAAGGCAATTGCTGGGTGAGTTAAATGGGCTTAGCCCAAAGATTTGACGTCTTCTGGGCTACCGAAGGGCACATAACTTATAGTCAAAAGTTGAATATAGTAATGACCAGTCGCGATTGTACAGAGTACAGTGTAGCCGATTTCAATTAACAAAAAGACCAGGTAAAAATGCAAAAGTGGAAAAACTGGTCCAGTGCTGCTGGTAAGAGGCTAATCCGACGTATTTTGTGACGACAAATCGAATGGTGCAAACCGCGTTGCTCTCCGACCAATACTTTTGCCTGTAGCGACAATTGAATGATCATTTATGTCATAATCACGTGCCCAGCAACGGCTCTTACTCCATGGAAACCAGGGAAATTTGCAATTTTTCAACAGCTGCCGATGCCTGGCCCAATTCCTCATCTTTTGGCACCTTATAATTGTGGGTCAGTGTTTAGTTGTACTTTTTACAGCAGACTGTTTCAAGTACCTTGTGTTTTTCACGTACAAATGGTGTGGTTTTTCTACACGTAGATAAAGACATTGAGATTGTCTTGGACTTAGAAGTAAGACAATTGCTGGGTGAGTTAAATGGGCTTGGCCCAAAGATTTCAGGTCTTCTGGGCTACCGAAGGGCACATAACTTATAGTCAAAAGTTGAATATAGTAATGACCAGTCGCGATTGTACAGAGTACAGTGTAGCCGATTTCAATTAACAAAAAGACCAGGTAAAAATGCAAAAGTGGAAAAATTGTTCCAGTGCTGCTGGTAAGAGGCTAATCCGACGTATTTTGTGACGAGAAATCGAATGGTGCAAACTGGGTTGCTCCCTGACCAATACTTTTGGCTGTAGCGACAATTGAATGATCATTTATGTCATAATCACGTGCCCAGCAACGGCTCTTACTCCATGGAAACCAGGGAAATTTGCAATTTTTCAACAGCTGCCGATGCCTGGCTCAATTCCGCATCTTTTGGCACCTTACTGAAGTGGGTCAGTGTTCAGTTGTACTTTTTACAGCAGACTGTATCAAGTACCTTGTGTTTTTCACGTACAAATGGTGTTGTTTTTCTACACGTAGATAAAGACATTGAGATTGTCTTGCACTTAGAAGTAAGACAATTGCTGGGTGAGTTAAATGGGCTTGGCCCAAAGATTTCAGGTCTTCTGGGCTACCGAAGGGCACATAACTTATAGTCAAAAGTTGAATATAGTAATGACCAGTCGCGATTGTACAGAGTACAGTGTAGCCGATTTCAATTAACAAAAAGACCAGGCAAAAATGCAAAAGTAGAAAAACTGTTCCAGTGCTGCTGGTAAGAGGCTAATCCGACGTATTTTGTGACGAGAAATCGAATGGTGCAAACCGCGTTGCTCTCCGACCAATACTTTTGGCTGTTGTGACAATTGAATGATCATTTATGTCATAATCACGTGCCCAGCAACGGCTCTTACTCCATGGAAACCAGGGAAATTTGCAATTTTTCAACAGGTGCCGATGCCTGGCTCAATTCCGCATCTTTTGGCACCTTATTCATGTGGGTCTGTGGTCAGTTGTACTTTTTACAGCAGACTGTATCAAGTACCTTGTGTTTTGCACGTACAAATGGTGTTGTTTTTCTACACGTAGATAAAGACATTGAGATTGTCTTGGACTTAGAAGTAAGACAATTGCTGGGTGAGTTAAATGGGCTTAGCCCAAAGATTTGACGTCTTCTGGGCTACCGAAGGGCACATAACTTATAGTCAAAAGTTGAATATAGTAATGACCAGTCGCGATTGTACAGAGTACAGTGTAGCCGATTTCAATTAACAAAAAGACCAGGCAAAAATGCAAAATTGGAAAAACTGTTCCAGTGCTGCTGGTAAGAGGCTAATCCGACGTATTTTGTGACGAGAAATCGAATGGTGCAAACCGCGTTGCTCTCCGACCAATACTTTTTGCTGTAGTGACAATTGAATGATCATTTATGTCATAATCACGTGCCCAGCAACGGCTCTTACTCCATGGAAACCAGGGAAATTGGCAATTTTTCAACAGCTGCCGATGCCTGTCTCAATTCCGCATCTTTTGTCACCTTATTCATGTGGGTCAGTGTTCAGTTGTACTTTTTACAGCAGACTGTATCAAGTACCTTTTGTTTTTCATGTACAAATGGTGTTGTTTTTCTACACGTAGATAAAGACATTGAGATTGTCTTGGACTTAGAAGTAAGACAATTGCTGGGTGAGTTAAATGGGCTTAGCCCAAAGATTTCAGGTCTTCTGGGCTACCGAAGGGCACATAACTTATAGTCAAAAGTTGAATATAGTAATGACCAGTGGCGATTGTACAGAGTACAGTGTAGCCGATTTCAATTAACAAAAAGACCAGGCAAAAATGCAAAAGTGGAAAAACTGTTCCAGTGCTGCTGGTAAGAGGCTAATCCGACGTATTTTGTGACGAGAAATCGAATGGTGCAAACCGCGTTGCTCTCCGACCAATACTTTTGGCTGTAGTGACAATTGAATGATCATTTATGTCATAATCACGTGCCCAGCAACGGCTCTTACTCCATGGAAACCAGGGAAATTGGCAATTTTTCAACAGCTGCCGATGCCTGTCTCAATTTTCCATCTTTTGGCACCTTACTGAAGTGAGTCAGTGTTCAGTTGTACTTTTTACAGCAGACTGTATCAAGTACCTTGTGTTTCTCACGTACAAATGGTGTGGTTTTTCTACACGTAGATAAAGACATTGAGATTGTCTTGCATTTAGATGTAAGGCAATTGCTGGGTGAGTTAAATGGGCTTAGCCCAAAGATTTGACGTCTTCTGGGCTACCGAAGGGCACATAACTTATAGTCAAAAGTTGAATATAGTAATGACCAGTCGCGATTGTACAGAGTACAGTGTAGCCGATTTCAATTAACAAAAAGACCAGGTAAAAATGCAAAAGTGGAAAAACTGGTCCAGTGCTGCTGGTAAGAGGCTAATCCGACGTATTTTGTGACGACAAATCGAATGGTGCAAACCGCGTTGCTCTCCGACCAATACTTTTGGCTGTAGCGACAATTGCATGATTATTTATGTCATAATCACGTGCCCAGCAACGGCTCTTACTCCATGGAAACCAGGAAAATTTGCAATTTTTCAACAGGTGCCAATGCCTGGCTCAATTCCGCAACTTTTGGCACCTTACTGAAGTGGGTCAGTGTTCAGTTTTACTTTTTACAGCAGACTGTATCAAGTACCTTGTGTTTTTCACGTACAAATGGTGTGGTTTTTCTACACGTAGATAAAGACATTGAGATTGTCTTGGACTTAGAAGTAAGACAATTGCTGGGTGAGTTAAATGGGCTTAGCCCAAAGATTTCAGGTCTTCTGGGCTACCGAAGGGCACATAACTTATAGTCAAAAGTTGAATATAGTAATGACCAGTCGCGATTGTACAGAGTACAGTGTAGCCGATTTCAATTAACAAAAAGACCAGGTAAAAATGCAAAAGTGGAAAAACTGGTCCAGTGCTGCTGGTAAGAGGCTAATCCGACGTATTTTGTGACGTCAAATCGAATGGTGCAAACCGCGTTGCTCTCCGACCAATACTTTTGGCTGTTGTGACAATTGCATGATTATTTATGTCATAATCACGTGCCCAGCAACGGCTCTTACTCCATGGAAACCAGGAAAATTTGCAATTTTTCAACAACTGCCGATGCCTGGCTCAATTCCGCAACTTTTGGCACCTTACTGAAGTGGGTCAGTGTTCAGTTGTACTTTTTACAGCAGACTGTATCAAGTACCTTGTGTTTATCACGTACAAATGGTGTGGTTTTTCTACACGTAGATAAAGACATTGAGATTGTCTTGGACTTAGAATTAAGGCAATTGCTGGGTGAGTTAAATGGGCTTAGCCCAAAGATTTCAGGTCTTCTGGGCTACCGAAGGGCACATAACTTATAGTCAAAAGTTGAATATAGTAATGACCAGTCGCGATTGTACAGAGTACAGTGTAGCCGATTTCAATTAAAAAAAGACCAGGTAAAAATGCAAAAGTGGAAAAACTGGTCCAGTGCTGCTGGTAAGAGGCTAATCCGACGTATTTTGTGACGACAAATCGAATGGTGCAAACCGCGTTGCTCTCCGACCAATACTTTTGGCTGTAGCGACAATTGCATGATTATTTATGTCATAATCACGTGCCCAGCAACGGCTCTTACTCCATGGAAACCAGGAAAATTTGCAATTTTTCAACAACTGCCGATGCCTGGCTCAATTCCGCAACTTTTGGCACCTTACTGAAGTGGGT
Source organism: Liolophura sinensis (assembly GCF_032854445.1). Lineage (NCBI taxonomy): Eukaryota > Metazoa > Mollusca > Polyplacophora > Chitonida > Chitonidae > Liolophura > Liolophura sinensis. The sequence goes on from NW_027018452.1 coordinate 6,137, forward strand.
CAGTGTTCAGTTTTACTTTTTACAGCAGACTGTATCAAGTACCTTGTGTTTATCACGTACAAATGGTGTGGTTTTTCTACACGTAGATAAAGACATTGAGATTGTCTTGGACTTAGAAGTAAGGCAATTGCTGGGTGAGTTAAATGGGCTTAGCCCAAAGATTTCAGGTCTTCTGGGCTACCGAAGGGCACATAACTTATAGTCAAAAGTTGAATATAGTAATGACCAGTCGCGATTGTACAGAGTACAGTGTAGCCGATTTCAATTAACAAAAAGACCAGGCAAAAATGCAAAAGTAGAAAAACTGTTCCAGTGCTGCTGGTAAGAGGCTAATCCGACTTATTTTGTGACGAGAAATCGAATGGTGCAAACCGCGTTGCTCTCCGACCAATACTTTTGGCTGTAGTGACAATTGAATGATCATTTATGTCATAATCACGTGCCCAGCAACGGCTCTTACTCCATGGAAACCAGGGAAATTTGCAATTTTTCAACAGGTGCCGATGCCTGGCTCAATTCCGCATCTTTTGGCACCTTATTCATGTGGGTCTGTGGTCAGTTGTACTTTTTAAAGCAGACTGTATCAAGTACCTTGTGTTTTTCACGTACAAATGGTGTGGTTTTTCTACACGTAGATAAAGACATTGAGATTGTCTTGGACTTAGAAGTAAGACAATTGCTGGGTGAGTTAAATGGGCTTGGCCCAAAGATTTCAGGTCTTTTGGGCTACCGAAGGGCACATAACTTATAGTCAAAAGTTGAATATAGTAATGACCAGTCGCGATTGTACAGAGTACAGTGTAGCCGATTTCAATTAACAAAAAGACCAGGTAAAAATGCAAAAGTGGAAAAATTGTTCCAGTGCTGCTGGTAAGAGGCTAATCCGACGTATTTTGTGACGAGAAATCGAATGGTGCAAACCGCGTTGCTCTCCGACCAATACTTTTGGCTGTAGTGACAATTGAATGATCATTTATGTCATAATCACGTGCCCAGCAACGGCTCTTACTCCATGGAAACCAGGGAAATTTGCAATTTTTCAACAGCTGCCGATGCCTGGCTCAATTCCGCATCTTTTGGCACCTTATTCATGTGGGTCTGTGGTCAGTTGTACTTTTTACAGCAGACTGTATCAAGAACCTTGTGTTTTTCACGTACAAATGGTGTTGTTTTTCTACACGTAGATATAGACATTGAGATTGTCTTGGACTTAGAAGTAAGACAATTGCTGGGTGAGTTAAATGGGCTTGGCCCAAAGATTTCAGGTCTTCTGGGCTACCGAAGGGCACATAACTTATAGTCAAAAGTTGAATATAGTAATCACCAGTCGCGATTGTACAGAGTACAGTGTAGCCGATTTCAATTAAAAAGACCAGGCAAAAATGCAAAAGTGGAAAAACTGTTCCAGTGCTGCTGGTAAGAGGCTAATTTGACGTATTTTGTGACGAGAAATCGAATGGTGCAAACCGCGTTGCTCTCCGACCAATACTTTTGGCTGTAGTGACAATTCAATGATCATTTATGTCATAATCACGTGCCCAGCAACGGCTCTTACTCCATGGAAACCAGGGAAATTTGCAATTTTTCAACAGCTGCCGATGCCTGTCTCAATTCCGCATCTTTTGGCACCTTACTGAAGTGGGTCAGTGTTCAGTTGTACTTTTTACAGCAGACTGTATCAAGTACCTTGTGTTTTTCACGTACAAATGGTGTGGTTTTTCTACACGTAGATAAAGACATTGAGATTGTCTTGGACTTATAAGTAAGACAATTGCTGGGTGAGTTAAATGGGCTTAGCCCAAAGATTTGACGTCTTCTGGGCTACCGAAGGGCACATAACTTATAGTCAAAAGTAGAATATAGTAATGACCAGTCGCGATTGTACAGAGTACAGTGTAGCCGATTTCAATTAACAAAAAGACCAGGTAAAAATGCAAAAGTGGAAAAACTGTTCCAGTGCTGCTGGTAAGAGGCTAATCCGACGTATTTTGTGACGAGAAATCGAATGGTGCAAACCGCGTTGCTCTCCGACCAATACTTTTGCCTGTAGCGACAATTGAATGATCATTTATGTCATAATCACGTGCCCAGCAACGGCTCTTACTCCATGGAAACCAGGGAAATTTGCAATTTTTCAACAGCTGCCGATGCCTGGCCCAATTCCTCATCTTTTGGCACCTTATAATTGTGGGTCAGTGTTTAGTTGTACTTTCTACAGCAGACTGTATCAAGTACCTTGTGTTTTTCATGTACAAATGGTGTGGTTTTTCTACACGTAGATAAAGACATTGAGATTGTCTTGGACTTAGAAGTAAGGCAATTGCTGGGTGAGTTAAATGGGCTTAGCCCAAAGATTTCAGGTCTTCTGGGCTACCGAAGGGCACATAACTTATAGTCAAAAGTTGAATATAGTAATGACCAGTCGCGATTGTACAGAGTACAGTGTAGCCGATTTCAATTAACAAAAAGACAAGGTAAAAATGCAAAAGTGGAAAAACTGGTCCAGTGCTGCTGGTAAGAGGCTAATCCGACGTATTTTGTGACGACAAATCGAATGGTGCAAACCGCGTTGCTCTCCGACCAATACTTTTGGCTGTAGCGACAATTGCATGATTATTTATGTCATAATCACGTGCCCAGCAACGGCTCTTACTCCATGGAAACCAGGAAAATTTGCAATTTTTCAACAGGTGCCAATGCCTGGCTCAATTCCGCAACTTTTGGCACCTTACTGAAGTGGGTCAGTGTTCAGTTTTACTTTTTACAGCAGACTGTATCAAGTACCTTGTGTTTTTCACGTACAAATGGTGTGGTTTTTCTACACGTAGATAAAGACATTGAGATTGTCTTGGACTTAGAAGTAAGACAATTGCTGGGTGAGTTAAATGGGCTTAGCCCAAAGATTTGACGTCTTCTGGGCTACCGAAGGGCACATAACTTATAGTCAAAAGTTGAATATAGTAATGACCAGTCGCGATTGTACAGAGTACAGTGTAGCCGATTTCAATTAACAAAAAGACCAGGTAAAAATGCAAAAGTGCGAAAACTGTTCCAGTGCTGCTGGTAAGAGGCTAATCCGACGTATTTTGTGACGAGAAATCGAATGGTGCAAACCGCGTTGCTCTCCGACCAATACTTTTGGCTGTAGTGACAATTGAATGATCATTTATGTCATAATCACGTGCCCAGCAACGGCTCTTACTCCATGGAAACCAGGGAAATTTGCAATTTTTCAACAGCTGCCGATGCCTGGCTCAATTCCGCATCTTTTGGCACCTTACTGAAGTGAGTTAGTGTTCAGTTTTACTTTTTACAGCAGACTGTATCAAGTACCTTGTGTTTATCACGTACAAATGGTGTGGTTTTTCTACACGTAGATAAAGACATTGAGATTGTCTTGCACTTAGAAGTAAGACAATTGCTGGGTGAGTTAAATGGGCTTGGCCCAAAGATTTCAGGTCTTCTGGGCTACCGAAGGGCACATAACTTATAGTCAAAAGTTGAATATAGTAATGACCAGTCGCGATTGTACAGAGTACAGTGTAGCCGATTTCAATTAACAAAAAGACCAGGCAAAAATGCAAAAGTAGAAAAACTGTTCCAGTGCTGCTGGTAAGAGGCTAATCCGACGTATTTTGTGACGAGAAATCGAATGGTGCAAACCGCGTTGCTCTCCGACCAATACTTTTGGCTGTAGTGACAATTGAATGATCATTTATGTCATAATCACGTGCCCAGCAACGGCTCTTACTCCATGGAAACCAGGGAAATTTGCAATTCTTCAACAGCTGCCGATGCCTGGCTCAATTCCGCATCTTTTGGCACCTTATTCATGTGGGTCTGTGGTCAGTTGTACTTTTTACAGCAGACTGTATCAAGTACCTTGTGTTTTTCACGTACAAATGGTGTTGTTTTTCTACACGTAGATAAAGACATTGAGATTGTCTTGGACTTAGAAGTAAGACAATTGCTGGGTGAGTTAAATGGGCTTAGCCCAAAGATTTGACGTCTTCTGGGCTACCGAAGGGCACATAACTTATAGTCAAAAGTTGAATATAGTAATGACCAGTCGCGATTGTACAGAGTACAGTGTAGCCGATTTCAATTAACAAAAAGACCGGGTAAAAATGCAAAAGTGGAAAAACTGTTCCAGTGCTGCTGGTAAGAGGCTAATCCGACGTATTTTGTGACGAGAAATTGAATGGTGCAAACCGCGTTGCTCTCCGACCAATACTTTTGCCTGTAGCGACAATTGAATGATCATTTATGTCATAATCACGTGCCCAGCAACGGCTCTTACTCCATGGAAACCAGGGAAATTTGCAATTTTTCAACAGCTGCCGATGCCTGGCCCAATTCCTCATCTTTTGGCACCTTAAAATTGTGGGTCAGTGTTTAGTTGTACTTTTTACAGCAGACTGTATCAAGTACCTTGTGTTTTTTCACGTACAAATGGTGTGGTTTTTCTACACGTAGATAAAGACATTGAGATTGTCTTGGACTTAGAAGTAAGACAATTGCTGGGTGAGTTAAATGGGCTTGGCCCAAAGATTTCAGGTCTTCTGGGCTACCGAAGGGCAAATAACTTATAGTCAAAAGTTGAATATAGTAATGACCAGTCGCGATTGTACAGAGTACAGTGTAGCCGATTTCAATTAACAAAAAGACCAGGTAAAAATGCAAAAGTGGAAAAATTGTTCCAGTGCTGCTGGTAAGAGGCTAATCCGACGTATTTTGTGACGAGAAATCGAATGGTGCAAACCGCGTTGCTCTCCGACCAATACTTTTGGCTGTAGTGACAATTGAATGATCATTTATGTCATAATCACGTGCCCAGCAACGGCTCTTACTCCATGGAAACCAGGGAAATTTGCAATTTTTCAACAGCTGCCGATGCCTGGCTCAATTCCGCATCTTTTGGCACCTTATTCATGTGGGTCTGTGGTCAGTTGTACTTTTTACAGCAGACTGTATCAAGTACCTTGTGTTTGTCACGTACAAATGGTGTTGTTTTTCTACACGTAGATAAAGACATTGAGATTGTCTTGGACTTAGAAGTAAGACAATTGCTGGGTGAGTTAAATGGGCTTGGCCCAAAGATTTCAGGTCTTCTGGGCTACCGAAGGGCACATAACTTATAGTCAAAAGTTGAATATAGTAATGACCAGTCGCGATTGTACAGAGTACAGTGTAGCCGATTTCAATTAACAAAAAGACCAGGTAAAAATGCAAAAGTGGGAAAACTGTTCCAGTGCTGCTGGTAAGAGGCTAATCCGACGTATTTTGTGACGAGAAATCGAATGGTGCAAACCGCGTTGCCCTCCGACCAATACTTTTGCCTGTAGCGACAATTGAATGATCATTTATGTCATAATCACGTGCCCAGCAACGGCTCTTACTCCATGGAAACCAGGGAAATTTGCAATTTTTCAACAGCTGCCGATGCCTCGCCCAATTCCTCATCTTTTGGCACCTTATAATTGTGGGTCAGTGTTTAGTTGTACTTTTTAGAGCAGACTGTATCAAGTACCTCGTGTTTTTCACGTACAAATGGTGTGGTTTTTCTACACGTAGATAAAGACATTGAGATTGTCTTGGACTTAGAAGTAAGACAATTGCTGGGTGAGTTTAATGGGCTTGGCCCAAAGATTTCAGGTCTTCTGGGCTACCGAAGGGCACATAACTTATAGTCAAAAGTTGAATATAGTAATGACCAGTCGCGATTGTACAGAGTACAGTGTAGCCGATTTCAATTAACAAAAAGACCAGGTAAAAATGCAAAAGTGGAAAAATTGTTCCAGTGCTGCTGGTAAGAGGCTAATCCGACGTATTTTGTGACGAGAAATCGAATGGTGCAAACCGCGTTGCTCTCTGACCAATACCTTTGGCTGTAGCGACAATTGAATGATCATTTATGTCATAATCACGTGCCCAGCAACGGCTCTTACTCCATGGAAACAAGGGAAATTTGCAATTTTTCAACAGCTGCCGATGCCTGGCTCAATTCCGCATCTTTTGGCACCTTACTGAAGTGGGTCAGTGTTCAGTTTTACTTTTTACAGCAGACTGTATCAAGTACCTTGTGTTTTTCACGTACAAATGGTGTTGTTTTTCTACACGTAGATAAAGACATTGAGATTGTCTTGGACTTAGAAGTAAGACAATTGCTGGGTGAGTTAAATGGGCTTAGCCCAAAGATTTGACGTCTTCTGGGCTACCGAAGGGCACATAACTTATAGTCAAAAGTTGAATATAGTAATGACCAGTCGCGATTGTACAGAGTACAGTGTAGCCGATTTCAATTAACAAAAAGACCAGGTAAAAATGCAAAAGTGGAACAATTGTTCCAGTGCTGTTGGTTAGAGGCTGATCCGACGTATTTTGTGACGAGAAATCGAATGGTGCAAACCGCGTTGCTCTCTGACCAATACCTTTGGCTGTAGCGACAATTGCATGATTATTTATGTCATAATCACGTGCCCAGCAACGGCTCTTACTCCATGGAAACAAGAGAAATTGGCAATTTTTCAACAGCTGCCGATGCCTGGCTCAATTCCGCATCTTTTGGCACCTTATTCATGTCGGTCTGTGGTTAGTTGTACTTTTTACAGCAGACTGTATCAAGTACCTTGTGTTTTTCACGTACAAATGGTGTGGTTTTTCTACACGTAGATAAAGACATTGAGATTGTCTTGGACTTAGAAGTAAGACAATTGCTGGGTGAGTTAAATGGGCTTAGCCCAAAGATTTGACGTCTTCTGGGCTACCGAAGGGCACATAACTTATAGTCAAAAGTTGAATATAGTAATGACCAGTCGCGATTGTACAGAGTACAGTGTAGCCGATTTCAATTAACAAAAAGACCAGGCAAAAATGCAAAAGTGGAAAAACTGTTCCAGTGCTGCTGGTAAGAGGCTAATCCGACGTATTTTGTGACGAGAAATCGAATGGTGCAAACCGCGTTGCTTTCCGACCAATACTTTTGGCTGTAGTGACAATTGAATGATCATTTATGTCATAATCACGTGCCCAGCAACGGCTCTTACTCCATGGAAACCAGGGAAATTTGCAATTTTTCAACAGCTGCCGATGCCTGGCTCAATTCCGCATCTTTTGGCACCTTACTGAAGTTAGTCAGTGTTCAGTTGTACTTTTTACAGCAGACTGTATCAAGTACCTTGTGTTTTTCACGTACAAATGGTGTGGTTTTTCTACACGTAGATAAAGACATTGAGATTGTCTTGGACTTAGAAGTAAGACAATTGCTGGGTGAGTTAAATGGGCTTAGCCCAAAGATTTGACGTCTTCTGGGCTACCGAAGGGCACATAACTTATAGTCAAAAGTTGAATATAGTAATGACCAGTCGCGATTGTACAGAGTACAGTGTAGCCGATTTCAATTAACAAAAAGACCAGGTAAAAAATGCAAAAGTGGAAAAACTGTTCCAGTGCTGCTGGTAAGACGCTAATCCGACGTATTTTGTGACGAGAAATCGAATGGTGCAAACCGCGTTGCTCTCCGACCAATACTTTTGCCTGTAGCGACAATTGAATGATCATTTATGTCATAATCACGTGCCCAGCAACGGCTCTTACTCCATGGAAACCAGAGAAATTTGCAATTTTTCAACAGCTGCCGATGCCTGGCCCAATTCCTCATCTTTTGGCACCTTATAATTGTGGGTCAGTGTTTAGTTGTACTTTTTACAGCAGACTGTATCAAGTACCTTGTGTTTTTTACGTACAAATGGTGTTGTTTTTCTACACGTAGATAAAGAACATTGAGATTGTCTTGGACTTAGAAGTAAGACAATTGCTGGGTGAGTTAAATGGGCTTGGCCCAAAGATTTCAGGTCTTCTGGGCTACCGAAGGGCACATAACTTATAGTCAAAAGTTGAATATAGTAATGACCAGTCGCGATTGTACAGAGTACAGTGTAGCCGATTTCAATTAACAAAAAGACCAGGCAAAAATGCAAAAGTGGAAAAACTGTTCCAGTGCTGCTGGTAAGAGGCTAATCCGACGTATTTTGTGACGAGAAATCGAATGGTGCAAACCGCGTTGCTCTCCGACCAATACTTTTGGCTGTAGTGACAATTGAATGATCATTTATGTCATAATCACGTGCCCAGCAACGGCTCTTACTCCATGGAAACCAGGGAAATTTGCAATTTTTCAACAGCTGCCGATGCCTGTCTCAATTTTCCATCTTTTGGCACCTTACTGAAGTGAGTCATTGTTCAGTTGTACTTTTTACAGCAGACTGTATCAAGTACCTTGTGTTTCTCACGTACAAATGGTGTGGTTTTTCTACACGTAGATAAAGACATTGAGATTGTCTTGCATTTAGATGTAAGGCAATTGCTGGGTGAGTTAAATGGGCTTAGCCCAAAGATTTGACGTCTTCTGGGCTACCGAAGGGCACATAACTTATAGTCAAAAGTTGAATATAGTAATGACCAGTCGCGATTGTACAGAGTACAGTGTAGCCGATTTCAATTAACAAAAAGACCAGGTAAAAATGCAAAAGTGGAAAAACTGGTCCAGTGCTGCTGGTAAGAGGCTAATCCGACGTATTTTGTGACGACAAATCGAATGGTGCAAACCGCGTTGCTCTCCGACCAATACTTTTGCCTGTAGCGACAATTGAATGATCATTTATGTCATAATCACGTGCCCAGCAACGGCTCTTACTCCATGGAAACCAGGGAAATTTGCAATTTTTCAACAGCTGCCGATGCCTGGCCCAATTCCTCATCTTTTGGCACCTTATAATTGTGGGTCAGTGTTTAGTTGTACTTTTTACAGCAGACTGTTTCAAGTACCTTGTGTTTTTCACGTACAAATGGTGTGGTTTTTCTACACGTAGATAAAGACATTGAGATTGTCTTGGACTTAGAAGTAAGACAATTGCTGGGTGAGTTAAATGGGCTTGGCCCAAAGATTTCAGGTCTTCTGGGCTACCGAAGGGCACATAACTTATAGTCAAAAGTTGAATATAGTAATGACCAGTCGCGATTGTACAGAGTACAGTGTAGCCGATTTCAATTAACAAAAAGACCAGGTAAAAATGCAAAAGTGGAAAAATTGTTCCAGTGCTGCTGGTAAGAGGCTAATCCGACGTATTTTGTGACGAGAAATCGAATGGTGCAAACTGGGTTGCTCCCTGACCAATACTTTTGGCTGTAGCGACAATTGAATGATCATTTATGTCATAATCACGTGCCCAGCAACGGCTCTTACTCCATGGAAACCAGGGAAATTTGCAATTTTTCAACAGCTGCCGATGCCTGGCTCAATTCCGCATCTTTTGGCACCTTACTGAAGTGGGTCAGTGTTCAGTTGTACTTTTTACAGCAGACTGTATCAAGTACCTTGTGTTTTTCACGTACAAATGGTGTTGTTTTTCTACACGTAGATAAAGACATTGAGATTGTCTTGCACTTAGAAGTAAGACAATTGCTGGGTGAGTTAAATGGGCTTGGCCCAAAGATTTCAGGTCTTCTGGGCTACCGAAGGGCACATAACTTATAGTCAAAAGTTGAATATAGTAATGACCAGTCGCGATTGTACAGAGTACAGTGTAGCCGATTTCAATTAACAAAAAGACCAGGCAAAAATGCAAAAGTAGAAAAACTGTTCCAGTGCTGCTGGTAAGAGGCTAATCCGACGTATTTTGTGACGAGAAATCGAATGGTGCAAACCGCGTTGCTCTCCGACCAATACTTTTGGCTGTTGTGACAATTGAATGATCATTTATGTCATAATCACGTGCCCAGCAACGGCTCTTACTCCATGGAAACCAGGGAAATTTGCAATTTTTCAACAGGTGCCGATGCCTGGCTCAATTCCGCATCTTTTGGCACCTTATTCATGTGGGTCTGTGGTCAGTTGTACTTTTTACAGCAGACTGTATCAAGTACCTTGTGTTTTGCACGTACAAATGGTGTTGTTTTTCTACACGTAGATAAAGACATTGAGATTGTCTTGGACTTAGAAGTAAGACAATTGCTGGGTGAGTTAAATGGGCTTAGCCCAAAGATTTGACGTCTTCTGGGCTACCGAAGGGCACATAACTTATAGTCAAAAGTTGAATATAGTAATGACCAGTCGCGATTGTACAGAGTACAGTGTAGCCGATTTCAATTAACAAAAAGACCAGGCAAAAATGCAAAAGTGGAAAAACTGTTCCAGTGCTGCTGGTAAGAGGCTAATCCGACGTATTTTGTGACGAGAAATCGAATGGTGCAAACCGCGTTGCTCTCCGACCAATACTTTTTGCTGTAGTGACAATTGAATGATCATTTATGTCATAATCACGTGCCCAGCAACGGCTCTTACTCCATGGAAACCAGGGAAATTGGCAATTTTTCAACAGCTGCCGATGCCTGTCTCAATTCCGCATCTTTTGTCACCTTATTCATGTGGGTCTGTGGTCAGTTGTACTTTTTACAGCAGACTGTATCAAGTACCTTGTGTTTTTCACGTACAAATGGTGTGGTTTTTCTACACGTAGATAAAGACATTGAGATTGTCTTGGACTTAGAAGTAAGACAATTGCTGGGTGAGTTAAATGGGCTTGGCCCAAAGATTTCAGGTCTTCTGGGCTACCGAAGGGCACATAACTTATAGTCAAAAGTAGAATATAGTAATGACCAGTCGCGATTGTACAGAGTACAGTGTAGCCAATTTCAATTAACAAAAAGACCAGGTAAAAATGCAAAAGTGGAAAAACCAGTCCAGTGCTGCTGGTAAGAGGCTAATCCGACGTATTTTGTGACGAGAAATCGAATGGTGCAAACCGCGTTGCTCTCCGACCAATACTTTTGGCTGTAGCGACAATTGCATGATTATTTATGTCATAATCACGTGCCCAGCAACGGCTCTTACTCCATGGAAACCAGGGAAATTTGAAATTTTTCAACAGCTGCCGATGCCTGGCTCAATTCCGCATCTTTTGGCACCTTACTGAAGTGGGTCAGTGTTCAGTTTTACTTTTTACAGCAGACTGTATCAAGTACCTTGTGTTTATCACGTACAAATGGTGTGGTTTTTCTACACGTAGATAAAGACATTGAGATTGTCTTGCACTTAGAAGTAAGGCAATTGCTGGGTGAGTTAAATGGGCTTAGCCCAAAGATTTGACGTCTTCTGGGCTACCGAAGGGCACATAACTTATAGTTAAAAGTTGAATATAGTAATGACCAGTCGCGATTGTACAGAGTACAGTGTAGCCGATTTCAATTAACAAAAAGACCAGGCAAAAATGCAAAAGTGGAAAAACTGCTCCAGTGCTGCTGGTAAGAGGCTAATCCGACGTATTTTGTGACGAGAAATCGAATGGTGCAAACCCGCGTTGCTCTCCGACCAATACGTTTGGCTGTATTGAACAATTGAATGATCATTTATGTCATAATCACGTGCCCAGCAACGGCTCTTACTCCATGGAAACCAGGGGAAATTGGCAATTTATCTACAGCTGCCGATGCCTGGCTCAATTCCGCATCTTTTGGCACCTTATTCATGTGGGTCAGTGTTCAGTTGTACTTTTTACAGCAGACTGTATCAAGTACCTTTTGTTTTTCATGTACAAATGGTGTGGTTTTTCTACACGTAGATAAAGACATTGAGATTGTCTTGGACTTAGAAGTAAGACAATTGCTGGGTGAGTTAAATGGGCTTAGCCCAAAGATTTCAGGTCTTCTGGGCTACCGAAGGGCACATAACTTATAGTCAAAAGTTGAATATAGTAATGACCAGTGGCGATTGTACAGAGTACAGTGTAGCCGATTTCAATTAACAAAAAGACCAGGCAAAAATGCAAAAGTGGAAAAAACTGTTCCAGTGCTGCTGGTAAGAGGCTAATCCGACGTATTTTGTGACGAGAAATCGAATGGTGCAAACCGCGTTGCTCTCCGACCAATACTTTTGGCTGTAGTGACAATTGAATGATCATTTATGTCATAATCACGTGCCCAGCAACGGCTCTTACTCCATGGAAACCAGGGAAATTGGCAATTTTTCAACAGCTGCCGATGCCTGTCTCAATTTTCCATCTTTTGGCACCTTACTGAAGTGAGTCAGTGTTCAGTTTTACTTTTTACAGCAGACTGTATCAAGTACCTTGTGTTTTTCACGTACAAATGGTGTGGTTTTTCTACACGTAGATAAAGACATTGAGATTGTCTTGGACTTAGAAGTAAGACAATTGCTGGGTGAGTTAAATGGGCTTAGCCCAAAGATTTCAGGTCTTCTGGGCTACCGAAGGGCACATAACTTATAGTCAAAAGTTGAATATAGTAATGACCAGTCGCGATTGTACAGAGTACAGTGTAGCCGATTTCAATTAAAAAAAGACCAGGTAAAAATGCAAAAGTGGAAAAACTGGTCCAGTGCTGCTGGTAAGAGGCTAATCCGACGTATTTTGTGACGACAAATCGAATGGTGCAAACCGCGTTGCTCTCCGACCAATACTTTTGGCTGTAGCGACAATTGCATGATTATTTATGTCATAATCACGTGCCCAGCAACGGCTCTTACTCCATGGAAACCAGGAAAATTTGCAATTTTTCAACAGCTGCCGATGCCTGGCTCAATTCCGCAACTTTTGGCACCTTACTGAAGTGGGTCAGTGTTCAGTTTTACTTTTTACAGCAGACTGTATCAAGTACCTTGTGTTTATCACGTACAAATGGTGTGGTTTTTCTACACGTAGATAAAGACATTGAGATTGTCTTGGACTTAGAAGTAAGGCAATTGCTGGGTGAGTTAAATGGGCTTAGCCCAAAGATTTCAGGTCTTCTGGGCTACCGAAGGGCACATAACTTATAGTCAAAAGTTGAATATAGTAATGACCAGTCGCGATTGTACAGAGTACAGTGTAGCCGATTTCAATTAACAAAAAGACCAGGCAAAAATGCAAAAGTAGAAAAACTGTTCCAGTGCTGCTGGTAAGAGGCTAATCCGACTTATTTTGTGACGAGAAATCGAATGGTGCAAACCGCGTTGCTCTCCGACCAATACTTTTGGCTGTAGTGACAATTAATTGATCATTTATGTCATAATCACGTGCCAGCAACGGCTCTTACTCCATGGAAACCAGGGAAATTTGCAATTTTTCAACAGGTGCCGATGCCTGGCTCAATTCCGCATCTTTTGGCACCTTATTCATGTGGGTCTGTGGTCAGTTGTACTTTTTAAAGCAGACTGTATCAAGTACCTTGTGTTTTTCACGTACAAATGGTGTGGTTTTTCTACACGTAGATAAAGACATTGAGATTGTCTTGGACTTAGAAGTAAGACAATTGCTGGGTGAGTTAAATGGGCTTGGCCCAAAGATTTCAGGTCTTTTGGGCTACCGAAGGGCACATAACTTATAGTCAAAAGTTGAATATAGTAATGACCAGTCGCGATTGTACAGAGTACAGTGTAGCCGATTTCAATTAACAAAAGACCAGGTAAAAATGCAAAAGTGGGAAAAATTGTTCAGTGCTGCTGGTAAGAGGCTAATCCGACGTATTTTGTGACGAGAAATCGAATGGTGCAAACCGCGTTGCTCTCCGACCAATACTTTTTGGCTGTAGTGACAATTGAATGATCATTTATGTCATAATCACGTGCCCAGCAACGGCTCTTACTCCATGGAAACCAGGAAATTTGCAATTTTTCAACAGCTGCCGATGCCTGGCTCAATTCCGCATCTTTTGGCACCTTATTCCATGTGGGGTCTGTGGTCAGTTGTTACTTTTTACAGCAGACTGTATCAAGAACCTTGTGTTTTTCACGTACAAATGGTGTTGTTTTTCTACACGTAGATAAAGACATTGAGATTGTCTTGGACTTAGAAGTAAGACAATTGCTGGGTGAGTTAAATGGGCTTGGCCCAAAGATTTCAGGTCTTCTGGGCTACCGAAGGGCACATAACTTATAGTCAAAAGTTGAATATAGTAAAGACCAGTCGCGATTGTACAGAGTACAGTGTAGCCGATTTCAATTAACAAAAAGACCAGGCAAAAATGCTAAAGTGGAAAAAACTGTTCCAGTGCTGCTGGTAAGAGGCTAATCCGACGTATTTTGTGACGAGAAATCGAATGGTGCAATCCGCGTTGCTTTCCGACCAATACTTTTGCTGTAGTGACAATTGAATGATCATTTATGTCATAATCACGTGCCCAGCAACGGCTCTTACTCCATGGAAACTAGGGAAATTGGCAATTTTTTCAACAGCTGCGATGCCTGTCTCAATTCCGCATCTTTTGGCACCTTACTGAAGTGAGTCAGTGTTCAGTTGTACTTTTTACAGCAGACTGTATCAAGTACCTTGTGTTTGTCATGTACAATTGGTGTGGTTTTTCTACACGTAGATAAAGACATTGAGATTGTCTTGGACTTAGAAGTAAGGCAATTGCTGGGTGAGTTAAATGGGCTTAGCCCAAAGATTTCAGGTCTTCTGGGCTACCGAAGGGCACATAACTTATAGTCAAAAGTTGAATATAGTAATGACCAGTCGCGATTGTACAGAGTACAGTGTAGCCAATTTCAATTAACAAAAAGACCAGGTAAAAATGTAAAAAGTGGAAAAAACCAGTCCAGTGCTGCTGGTAAGAGGCTAATCCGACGTATTTTGTGACGAGAAATCGAATGGTGCAAACCGCGTTGCTCTCCGACCAATACTTTTGCCTGTAGCGACAATTGCATGATTTTTTATGTCATAATCACGTGCCCAGCAACGGCTCTTACTCCATGGAAACCAGGAAAATTTGCAATTTTTCAACAACTGCCGATGCCTGGCTCAATTCCGCAACTTTTGGCACCTTACTGAAGTGGGTCAGTGTTCAGTTTTACTTTTTACAGCAGACTGTATCAAGTACCTTGTGTTTATCACGTACAAATGGTGTGGTTTTTCTACACGTAGATAAAGACATTGAGATTGTCTTGCACTGAGAAGTAAGAGAATTGCTGGGTGAGTTAAATGGGCTTAGCCAAAGATTTCAGGTCTTCTGGGCTACCGAAGGGCACAATAACTTATAGTCAAAAGTTGAATATAGTAATGACCAGTCGCGATTGTACAGAGTACAGTGTAGCCGATTTCAATTAACAAAAAGACCAGGCAAAATGCAAAAGTAGAAAAACTGTTCCAGTGCTGCTGGGTAAGAGGCTAATCCGACTTATTTTGTGACGAGAAATCGAATGGTGCAAACCGCGTTGCTCTCCGACCAATACTTTTGGCTGTAGTGACAATTGAATGATCATTTTATGTCATAATCACGTGCCCAGCAACGGCTCTTACTCCATGGAAACCAGGGAAATTTGCAATTTTTCAACAGGTGCCGATGCCTGGCTCAATTCCGCATCTTTTTGGCACCTTATTCATGTGGGTCTGTGGTCAGTTGTACTTTTTAAAGCAGACTGTATCAAGTACCTTGTGTTTTCACGTACAAATGGTGTGGTTTTTCTACACGTAGATAAAGACATTGAGATTGTCTTGGACTTAGAAGTAAGACAATTGCTGGGTGAGTTAAATGGGCTTGGCCCAAAGATTTCAGGTCTTTTGGGCTACCGAAGGGCACATAACTTATAGTCAAAAGTTGAATATAGTAATGACCAGTTCGCGATTGTACAGAGTACAGTGTAGCCGATTTCAATTAACAAAAAGACCAGGGTAAAAATGCAAAAGTGGAAAAATTGTTCCAGTGCTGCTGGTAAGAGGCTAATCCGACGTATTTTGTGACGAGAAATCGAATGGTGCAAACCGCGTTGCTCTCCGACCAATACTTTTGGCTGTAGTGACAATTGAATGATCATTTATGTCCATAATCACGTGCCCAGCAACGGCTCTTACTCCATGGAAACCAGGGAAATTTGCAATTTTTCAACAGCTGCCGATGCCTGGCTCAATTCCGCATCTTTTGGCACCTTATTCATGTGGGTCTGTGGTCAGTTGTACTCTTTTTACAGCAGACTGTATCAAGAACCTTGTGTTTTTCACGTACAAATGGTGTTGTTTTTCTACACGTAGATATAGACATTGAGATTGTCTTGGACTTAGAAGTAAGACAATTGCTGGGTGAGTTAAATGGGCTTGGCCCAAAGATTTCAGGTCTTCTGGGCTACCGAAGGGCACATAACTTATAGTCAAAAGTTGAATATAGTAATCACCAGTCGCGATTGTACAGAGTACAGTGTAGCCGATTTCAATTAAAAAGACCAGGCAAAAATGCAAAAGTGGAAAAACTGTTCCAGTGCTGCTGGTAAGAGGCTATTTTGACGTATTTTGTGACGAGAAATCGAATGGTGCAAACCGCGTTGCTCTCCGACCAATACTTTTGGCTGTAGTGACAATTCAATGATCATTTATGTCATAATCACGTGCCCAGCAACGGCTCTTACTCCATGGAAACAGGGAAATTTGCAATTTTTCAACAGCTGCCGATGCCTGTCTCAATTCCGCATCTTTTGGCACCTTACTGAAGTGGGTCAGTGTTCAGTTGTACTTTTTACAGCAGACTGTATCAAGTACCTTGTGTTTTTCACGTACAAATGGTGTGGTTTTTCTACACGTAGATAAAGACATTGAGATTGTCTTGGACTTATAAGTAAGACAATTGCTGGGTGAGTTAAATGGGCTTAGCCCAAAGATTTGACGTCTTCTGGGCTACCGAAGGGCACATAACTTATAGTCAAAAGTAGAATATAGTAATGACCAGTCGCGATTGTACAGAGTACAGTGTAGCCGATTTCAATTAACAAAAAGACCAGGTAAAAATGCAAAAGTGGAAAAACTGTTCCAGTTGCTGCTGGTAAGAGGCTAATCCGACGTATTTTGTGACGAGAAATCGAATGGTGCAAACCGCGTTGCTCTCCGACCAATACTTTTGCCTGTAGCGACAATTGAATGATCATTTATGTCATAATCACGTGCCCAGGCAACGGCCTCTTACTCCATGGAAACCAGGGAAATTTGCAATTTTCTCAACAGCTGCCGATGCCTGGCCCAATTCCTCATCTTTTGGCACCTTATAATTGTGGGTCAGTGTTTAGTTGTACTTTCTACAGCAGACTGTATCAAGTACCTTGTGTTTTTCATGTACAAATGGTGTGGTTTTTCTACACGTAGATAAAGACATTGAGATTGTCTTGGACATAGAAGTAAGGCAATTGCTGGGTGAGTTAAATGGGCTTAGCCCAAAGATTTCAGGTCTTCTGGGCTACCGAAGGGCACATAACTTATAGTCAAAAGTTGAATATAGTAATGACCAGTCGCGATTGTACAGAGTACAGTGTAGCCGATTTCAATTAACAAAAAGACCAGGTAAAAATGCAAAAGTGGGAAAAACTGGTCCAGTGCTGCTGGTAAGAGGCTAATCCGACGTATTTTGTGACGACAAATCGAATGGTGCAAACCGCGTTGCTCTCCGACCAATACTTTTGGCTGTAGCGACAATTGCATGATTATTTATGTCATAATCACGTGCCCAGCAACGGCTCTTACTCCATGGAAACCAGGAAAATTTGCAATTTTTCAACAGGTGCCAATGCCTGGCTCAATTCCGCAACTTTTGGCACCTTACTGAAGTGGGTCAGTGTTCAGTTTTACTTTTTACAGCAGACTGTATCAAGTACCTTGTGTTTTTCACGTACAAATGGTGTGGTTTTTCTACACGTAGATAAAGACATTGAGATTGTCTTGGACTTAGAAGTAAGACAATTGCTGGGTGAGTTAAATGGGCTTAGCCCAAAGATTTGACGTCTTCTGGGCTACCGAAGGGCACATAACTTATAGTCAAAAGTTGAATATAGTAATGACCAGTCGCGATTGTACAGAGTACAGTGTAGCCGATTTCAATTAACAAAAAGACCAGGTAAAAATGCAAAAGTGCGAAAACTGTTCCAGTGCTGCTGGTAAGAGGCTAATCCGACGTATTTTGTGACGAGAAATCGAATGGTGCAAACCGCGTTGCTCTCCGACCAATACTTTTGGCTGTAGTGGACAATTGAATGATCATTTATGTCATAATCACGTGCCCAGCAACGGCTCTTACTCCATGGAAAACCAGGGAAATTTGCAATTTTTCAACAGCTGCCGATGCCTGGCTCAATTCCGCATCTTTTGGCACCTTACTGAAGTGAGTCAGTGTTCAGTTTTACTTTTTACAGCAGACTGTATCAAGTACCTTGTGTTTATCACGTACAAATGGTGTGGTTTTTCTACACGTAGATAAAGACATTGAGATTGTCTTGCACTTAGAAGTAAGACAATTGCTGGGTGAGTTAAATGGGCTTGGCCCAAAGATTTCAGGTCTTCTGGGCTACCGAAGGGCACATAACTTATAGTCAAAAGTTGAATATAGTAATGACCAGTCGCGATTGTACAGAGTACAGTGTAGCCGATTTCAATTAACAAAAAGACCAGGCAAAAATGCAAAAGTAGAAAAACTGTTTCCAGTGCTGCTGGTAAGAGGCTAATCCGACGTATTTTGTGACGAGAATCGAATGGTGCAAACCGCGTTGCTCTCCGACCAATACTTTTGGCTGTAGTGACAATTGAATGATCATTTATGTCATAATCACGTGCCCAGCAACGGCTCTTACTCCATGGAAACCAGGAAATTTGCAATTCTTCAACAGCTGCCGATGCCTGGCTCAATTCCGCATCTTTTGGCACTTTATTCATGTGGGTCTGTGGTCAGTTGTACTTTTTACAGCAGACTGTATCAAGTACCTTGTGTTTTTCACGTACAAATGGTGTTGTTTTTCTACACGTAGATAAAGACATTGAGATTGTCTTGGACTTAGAAGTAAGACAATTGCTGGGTGAGTTAAATGGGCTTAGCCCAAAGATTTGACGTCTTCTGGGCTACCGAAGGGCACATAACTTATAGTCAAAAGTTGAATATA
>NW_027018453.1:0-24889 GCF_032854445.1 Liolophura sinensis
TGACCAGTCGCGATTGTACATAGTACATGTAGCCGATTTCAATTAGCAAAAGGACCAGGCAAAAATCCAAAAGTGGAAAAAATGTTCCAATGCTGCTGGTAAGAGGCTAATCCGACGTATTTTGTGACGAGAAATCGAATGGTGCAAACCGCGTTGCTCTCCGACCAATACTTTTGGCTGTAGCCACAATTGAATCATCATTATGTCAAAATCACGTGCCCAGCAAACGGCTCTTACTCCATGGAAACCAAGGAAATTTGCAATTTTTCAACAGCTGGAGATGCCTGACCCAATTGCGCATCTTTTGGCACCTTATTGATGTGGGTCAGTGTTCAATTGTACTTTTTACAGCAGACTGTATCAAGTACCTTGTGGTTTTTATATAAAAATGGTGTGATTTTTCTACATGTAGATAAGAGATTAAGTTTATCTTCGACTTAGAAGTAAGACATTTGCCTGGGTGAGTTAAATGGGCTTGGCCCAAGATTTGACATCTTCTGGGGCTACCGAAGGGCACATAACTTATAATCAAAAGTTGAATATAGTAATGGACCCAGTCGCGATGGTACATAGTACATGTAGCCGATTTCAATTAGCAAAAGGACCAGGGCAAAAATCCAAAAGTAAAAAAATGCTCTAATCGTGCTGGTAAGAGGCTAATCCGACGTATTTTCTGACGAGAAATCGAATGGTGCAAACCGCGTTGCTCTCCGACCAATACTTTTGGCTGTAGCCACAATTGAATCATCATTTATGTCAAAATCACGTGCCCAGCAACGGCTCTTACTCCATGGAAACCAAGGAAATTTGCAATTTTTCAACACCTGGAGATGCCTGACCCAATTGCGCATCTTTTGGCACCTTATTGATGTGGGTCAGTGTTCAATTGTACTTTTTACAGCAGACTGTATCAAGTACCTTGTGGTTTTTTATATAAAAATGGTGTGGTTTTTCTACATGTAGATAAAGAGATTAAGTTTATCTTCGACTTAGAAGTAAGACATTTGCTGGGTGAGTTAAATGGGCTTGGCCCAAAGATTTGACATCTTCTGGGCTACCGAAGGGCACATAACTTATAATCAAAAGTTGAATATAGTAATGACCAGTCGCGATTGTTACATAGTACATGTAGCCGATTTCAATTAGCAAAAGACCAGGCAAAAATCCAAAAGTGGAAAAAAATGTTCCAATGCTGCTGGTAAGAGGGCTAATCCGACGTATTTTGTGACGAGAAATCGAATTGTGCAAACCGCGTTGCTCTCCGACCAATACTTTTGGCTGTAGCCACAATTGAATCATCATTTATGTCAAAATCACGTGCCCAGCAACGGCTCTTACTCCATGGAAACCAAGGAAATTTGCAATTTTTCAACAGCTGGAGATGCCTGACCCAATTGCGCATCTTTTGGCACCTTATTGATGTGGGTCAGTGTTTCAATTGTACTTTTTACAGCAGACCTGTATCAAGTACCTTGTGTTTTTTATATAAAAATGGTGTGGTTTTTCTACATGTAGATAAAGACATTGAGTTTATCTTCGACTTAGAAGTAAGACATTTGCTGGGTGAGTTAAATGGGCTTGGCCCCAAAGATTTGACGTCTTCTGGGCTACGAAGGGCACATAACTTATAATCAAAAGTTGAATATAGTAATGACCAGTCGCGATTGTACATAGTACATGTAGCCGATTTCAATTAGCAAAAGGACCAGGCAAAAATCCAAAAGTAAAAAAAATGTTCCAATGCTGCTGGTAAGAGGCTAATCCGACGTATTTTTGTGACGAGAAATCGAATGGTGCAAACCGCGTTGCTCTCCGACCAATACTTTTGGCTGTAGCCACAATTGAATCATCATTTATGTCAAAATCACGTGCCCAGCAACGGCTCTTACTCCATGGAAACCAAGGAAATTTGCAATTTTTCAACAGCTGGAGATGCCTGACCCAATTGCGCATCTTTTGGCACCTTATTGATGTGGGTCAGTGTTCAATTGTACTTTTTACAGCAGACTGTATCAAGTACCTTGTGGTTTTTATATAAAAATGGTGTGGTTTTTCTACATGTAGATAAAGAGATTAAGTTTATCTTCGACTTAGAAGTAAGACATTTGCTGGGTGAGTTAAATGGGCTTGGCCCAAAGATTTGACATCTTCTGGGCTACCGAAGGGCACATAACTTATAATCAAAAGTTGAATATAGTAATGGCCAGTCGCGATTGTACATAGTACATGTAGCCGATTTCAATGAGCAAAAGGACCAGGCAAAAATCCAAAAGTGGAAAAAATGTTCCAATGCTGCTGGTAAGAGGCTAATCCGACGTATTTGTGACGAGAAATCGAATGGTGCAAACCGCGTTGCTCTCCGACCAATACTTTTGGCTGTAGCCACAATTGAATCATCATTTATGTCAAAATCACGTGCCCAGCAACGGCTCTTACTCCATGGAAACCAAGGAATTTCCAATTTTTCAACAGCTGGAGATGCCTGACCCAATTGCGCATCTTTTGGCACCTTATTGATGTGGGTCAGTGTTCAATTGTACTTTTTACAGCAGACTGTATCAAGTACCTTGTGTTTTTTATATAAAAATGGTGTGGTTTTTCTACATGTAGATAAAGACATTGAGTTTATCTTCGACTTAGAAGTAAGACATTTGCTGGGTGAGTTAAATGGGCTTGGCCCAAAGATTTGACGTCTTCTGGGCTACCGAAGGGCACATAACTTATAATCAAAAGTTGAATATAGTAATGACCAGTCGCGATTGTACATAGTACATGTAGCCGATTTCAATTAGCAAAAGGACCAGGCAAAAATACAAAAGTGGAAAAAATGTTCCAATGCTGCTGGTAAGAGGCTAATCCGACGTATTTTGTGACGAGAAATCGAATGGTGCAAACCGCGTTGCTCTCCGACCAATACTTTTGGCTGTAGCCACAATTGAATCATCATTTATGTCAAAATCACGTGCCAGCAACGGCTCTTACTCCATGGAAACCAAGGAAATTTGCAATTTTTCAACAGCTGAGATGCCTGACCCAATTGCGCATCTTTGGCACCTTATTGATGTGGGTCAGTGTTCAATTGTACTTTTTACAGCAGACTGTATCAAGTACCTTGTGGTTTTTATATAAAAATGGTGTGGTTTTTCTACATGTAGATAAAGAGATTAAGTTTATCTTCGACTTAGAAGTAAGACATTTGCTGGGTGAGTTAAATGGGCTTGGCCCAAAGATTTGACATCTTCTGGCTACCGAAGGGCACATAACTTATAATCAAAAGTTGAATATAGTAATGACCAGTCGCGATTGTACATAGTAACATGTAGCCGATTTCAATTAGCAAAAGGACCAGGCAAAAATCCAAAAGTGGAAAAAATGTTCCAATGCTGCTGGTAAGAGGCTAATCCGACGTATTTTGTGACGAGAAATCGAATGGTGCAAACCGCGTTGCTCTCCGACCAATACTTTTGGCTGTAGCCACAATTGAATCATCATTTATGTCAAAATCAGTGCCCAGCAACGGCTCTTACTCCATGGAAACCAAGGAAATTTGCAATTTTTCAACAGCTGGAGATGCCCTGACCCAATTGCGCATCTTTTGGCACCTTATTGATGTGGGTCAGTGTTCAATTGTACTTTTTACAGCAGACTGTATCAAGTACCTTGTGTTTTTTATATAAAAATGGTGTGGTTTTTCTACATGTAGATAAAGACATTGAGTTTATCTTCGACTTAGAAGTAAGACATTTGCTGGGTGAGTTAAATGGGCTTGGCCCAAAGATTTGACGTCTTCTGGGCTACCGAAGGGCACATAACTTATAATCAAAAGTTGAATATAGTAATGACCAGTCGCGATTGTACATAGTACATGTAGCCGATTTCAATTAGCAAAAGGACCAGGCAAAAATCCAAAAGTAAAAAAAATGCTCCAATCGTGCTGGTAAGAGGCTAATCCGACGTATTTTCTGACGAGAAATCGAATGGTGCAAACCGCGTTGCTCTCCGACCAATACTTTTGGCTGTAGCCACAATTGAATCATCATTTATGTCAAAATCACGTGCCCAGCAACGGCTCTTACTCCATGGAAACCAAGGAAATTTGCAATTTTTCAACAGCTGGAGATGCCTGACCCAATTGCGCATCTTTTGGCACCTTATTGATGTGGGTCAGTGTTCAATTGTACTTTTTACAGCAGACTGTATCAAGTACCTTGTGTTTTTTATATAAAAATGGTGTGGTTTTTCTACATGTAGATAAAGACATTGAGTTTATCTTCGACTTAGAAGTAAGACATTTGCTGGGTGAGTTAAATGGGCTTGGCCCAAAGATTTGACGTCTTCTGGGCTACCGAAGGGGCACATAACTTATAATCAAAAGTTGAATATAGTAATGACAGGTCGCGATTGTACATAGTACATGTAGCCGATTTCAATTAGCAAAAGGACCAGGCAAAAATCCAAAAGTAAAAAAAAATGCTCCAATCGTGCTGGTAAGAGGCTAATCCGACGTATTTTGTGACGAGAAATCGAATGGTGCAAACCGCGTTGCTCTCCGACCAATACTTTTGGCTGTAGCCACAATTGAATCATCATTTATGTCAAAATCACGTGCCCAGCAACGGCTCTTACTCCATGGAAACCAAGGAAATTTGCAATTTTTCAACAGCTGGAGATGCCTGACCCAATTGCGCATCTTTTGGCACCTTATTGATGTGGGTCAGTGTTCAATTGTACTTTTTACAGCAGACTGTATCAAGTACCTTGTGTTTTTTAAATAAAAATGGTGTGGTTTTTCTACATGTAGATAAAGACATTGAGTTTATCTTCGACTTAGAAGTAAGACATTTGCTGGGTGAGTTAAATGGGCTTGGCCCAAAGATTTGACATCTTCTGGGCTACCGAAGGGCACATAACTTATAATCAAAAGTTGAATATAGTAATGACCAGTCGCGATTGTACATAGTACATGTAGCCGATTTCAATTAGCAAAAGGACCAGGCAAAAATCCAAAAGTGGAAAAATGTTCCAATGCTGCTGGTAAGAGGCTAATCCGACGTATTTTTGTGACGAGAAATCGAATGGTGCAAACCGCGTTGCTCTCCGACCAATACTTTTGGCTGTAGCCACAATTGAATCATCATTTATGTCAAAATCACGTGCCCAGCAACGGCTCTTACTCCATGGAAACCAAGGAAATTTGCAATTTTTCAACAGCTGGAGATGCCTGACCCAATTGCGGCATCTTTTGGCACCTTATTGATGTGGGTCAGTGTTCAATTGTACTTTTTACAGCAGACTGTATCAAGTACCTTGTGGTTTTTATATAAAAATGGTGTGGTTTTTCTACATGTAGATAAAGAGATTAAGTTATCTTCGACTTAGAAGTAAGACATTTGCTGGGTGAGTTAAATGGGCTTGGCCCAAAGATTTGACATCTTCTGGGCTACCGAAGGGCACATAACTTATAATCAAAAGTTGAATATAGTAATGACCAGTCGCGATGGTACATAGTACAATGTAGCCGATTTCAATTAGCAAAAGGACCAGGCAAAAATCCAAAAGTAAAAAAAATGCTCTAATCGTGCTAGTAATGAGGCTAATCCGACGTATTTTCTGACGAGAAATCGAATGGTGCAAACGCGTTGCTCTCCGACCAATACTTTTGGCTGTAGCCACAATTGAATCATCATTTATGTCAAAATCACGTGCCCAGCAACGGCTCTTACTCCCATGGAAACCAAGGAAATTTGCAATTTTTCAACAGCTGGAGATGCCTGACCCAATTGCGCATCTTTTGGCACCTTATTGATGTGGGTCAGTGTTCAATTGTACTTTTTACAGCAGACTGTATCAAAGTACCTTGTGTTTTTTTATATAAAAAGGTGTGTGGTTTTTCTACATGTAGATAAAGACATTGAGTTTATCTTCGACTTAGAAGTAAGACATTTGCTGGGTGAGTTAAATGGGCTTGGCCCAAAGATTTGACATCTTCTGGGCTACCGAAGGGCACATAACTTATAATCAAAAGTTGAATATAGTAATGACCAGTCGCGATTGTACATAGTACATGTAGCCGATTTCAATTAGCAAAAGGACCAGGCAAAAATCCAAAAGTGGAAAAAATGTTCCAATGCTGCTGGTAAGAGGCTAATCCGACGTATTTTGTGACGAGAAATCGAATGGTGCAAACCGCGTTGCTCTCCGACCAATACTTTTGGCTGTAGCCACAAATTGAATCATCATTTATGTCAAAATCACGTGCCCAGCAAACGGCTCTTACTCCATGGAAACCAAGGAAATTTGCAATTTTTCAACAGCTGGAGATGCCTGACCAATTGCGCATCTTTTGGCACCTTATTGATGTGGGTCAGTGTTCAATTGTACTTTTTACAGCAGACTGTATCAAGTACCTTGTGGTTTTTATATAAAAATGGGTGTGGTTTTTCTACATGTAGATAAAGAGATTAAGTTTATCTTCGACTTAGAAGTAAGACATTTGCTGGGTGAGTTAATGGGCTTGGCCCAAAGATTTGACATCTTCTGGGCTACCGAAGGGCAACATAACTTATAATCAAAAGTTGAATATAGTAATGACCAGTCGCGATGGTACATAGTACATGTAGCCGATTTCAATTAGCAAAAGGACCAGGCAAAAATCCAAAAGTAAAAAAAATGCTCTAATCGTGCTGGTAAGAGGCTAATCCGACGTATTTTCTGACGAGAAATCGAATGGTGCAAACCGCGTTGCTCTCCGACCAATACTTTTGGCTGTAGCCACAATTGAATCATCATTTATGTCAAAATCACGTGCCCAGCAACGGCTCTTACTCCATGGAAACCAAGGAAATTTGAAATTTTTCAACAGCTGGAGATGCCTGACCCAATTGCGCATCTTTTGCACCTTATTGATGTGGGTCAGTGTTCAATTCTACTTTTTACAGCAGACTGTATCAAGTACCTTGTGTTTTTTATATAAAATGGTGTGGTTTTTCTACATGTAGATAAAGACATTGAGTTTATCTTCGACTAGAAGTAAGGACATTTGCTGGGTGAGTTAAATGGGCTTGGCCCAAAGATTTGACATCTTCTGGGCTACCGAAGGGCACATAACTTATAATCAAAAGTTGAATATAGTAATGACCAGTCGCGATGGTACATAGTACATGTAGCCGATTTCAATGAGCAAAAGGACCAGCAAAAATCCAAAAGTGGAAAAAATGTTCCAATGCTGCTGGTAAGAGGCTAATCCGACGTATTTTGTGACGAGAAATCGAATGGTGCAAACCGCGTTGCTCTCCGACCAATACTTTTGGCTGTAGCCACAATTGAATCATCATTTATGTCAAAATCACGTGCCCAGCAACGGCTCTTACTCCATGGAAACCAAGGAAATTTGCAATTTTTCAACAGCTGGAGATGCCTGACCCAATTGCGCATCTTTTGGCACCTTATTGATGTGGGTCAGTGTTCAATTGTACTTTTTACAGCAGACTGTATCAAGTACCTTGTGTTTTTTTATATAAAAATGGTGTGGTTTTTCTACATGTAGATAAAGACATTGAGTTTATCTTCGACTTAGAAGTAAGACATTTGCTGGGTGAGTTAAATGGGCTTGGCCCAAAGATTTGACATCTTCTGGGCTACCGAAGGGCACATAACTTATAATCAAAAGTTGAATATAGTAATGACCAGTCGCGATTGTACATAGTACATGTAGCCGATTTCAATTAGCAAAAGAACCAGGCAAAAATCCAAAAGTGGAAAAAATGTTCCAATGCTGCTGGTAAGAGGCTAATCCGACGTATTTTGTGACGAGAAATCGAATGGTGCAAACCGCGTTGCTCTCCGACCAATACTTTTGGCTGTAGCCACAATTGAATCATCATTTATGTCAAAATCACGTGCCCAGCAACGGCTCTTACTCCATGGAAACCAAGGAAATTTCCAATTTTTCAACAGCTGGAGATGCCTGACCCAATTGCGCATCTTTTGGCACCTTATTGATGTGGGTCAGTGTTCAATTGTACTTTTTACAGCAGACTGTATCAAGTACCTTGTGGTTTTTATATAAAAATGGTGTGGTTTTTCTACATGTAGATAAAGAGATTAAGTTTATCTTCGACTTAGAAGTAAGACATTTGCTGGGTGAGTTAAATGGGCTTGGCCCAAAGATTTGACATCTTCTGGGCTACCGAAGGGCACATAACTTATAATCAAAAGTTGAATATAGTAATGACCAGTCGCGATGGTACATAGTACATGTAGCCGATTTCAATTAGCAAAAGGAACAGGCAAAAATCCAAAAGTAAAAAAAATGCTCTAATCGTGCTGGTAAGAGGCTAATCCGACGTATTTTCTGACGAGAAATCGAATGGTGCAAACCGCGTTGCTCTCCGACCAATACTTTTGGCTGTAGCCACAATTGAATCATCATTTATGTCAAAATCACGTGCCCAGCAACGGCTCTTACTCCATGGAAACCAAGGAAATTTGCAATTTTTCAACAGCTGGAGATGCCTGACCCAATTGCGCATCTTTTGGCACCTTATTGATGTGGGTCAGTGTTCAATTGTACTTTTTACAGCAGACTGTATCAAGTACCTTGTGGTTTTTATATAAAAATGGTGTGGTTTTTCTACATGTAGATAAAGAGATTAAGTTTATCTTCGACTTAGAAGTAAGACATTTGCTGGGTGAGTTAAATGGGCTTGGCCCAAAGATTTGACATCTTCTGGGCTACCGAAGGGCACATAACTTATAATCAAAAGTTGAATATAGTAATGACCAGTCGCGATTGTACATAGTACATGTAGCCGATTTCAATAAGCAAAAGGACCAGGCAAAAATCCAAAAGTGGAAAAAATGTTCCAATGCTGCTGGTAAGAGGCTAATCCGACGTATTTTGTGACGAGAAATCGAATGGTGCAAACCGCGTTGCTCTCCGACCAATACTTTTGGCTGTAGCCACAATTGAATCATCATTTATGTCAAAATCACGTGCCCAGCAACGGCTCTTACTCCATGGAAACCAAGGAAATTTGCAATTTTTCAACACCTGGAGATGCCTGACCCAATTGCGCATCTTTTGGCACCTTATTGATGTGGGTCAGTGTTCAATTGTACTTTTTACAGCAGACTGTATCAAGTACCTTGTGTTTTTTATATAAAAATGGTGTGGTTTTTCTACATGGAGATAAAGACATTGAGTTTATCTTCGACTTAGAAGTAAGACATTTGCTGGGTGAGTTAAATGGGCTTGGCCCAAAGATTTGACGTCTTCTGGGCTACCGAAGGGCACATAACTTATAATCAAAAGTTGAATATAGTAATGACCAGTCGCGATTGTACATAGTACATGTAGCCGATTTCAATTAGCAAAAGGACCAGGCAAAAATCCAAAAGTAAAAAAAATGCTCCAATCGTGCTGGTAAGAGGCTAATCCGACGTATTTTGTGACGAGAAATCGAATGGTGCAAACCGCGTTGCTCTCCGACCAATACTTTTGGCTGTAGCCACAATTGAATCATCATTTATGTCAAAATCACGTGCCCAGCAACGGCTCTTACTCCATGGAAACCAAGGAAATTTCCAATTTTTCAACAGCTGGAGATGCCTGACCCAATTGCGCATGTTTTGGCACCTTATTGATGTGGGTCAGTGTTCAATTGTACTTTTTACAGCAGACTGTATCAAGTACCTTGTGTTTTTTATATAAAAATGGTGTGGTTTTTCTACATGTAGATAAAGACATTGAGTTTATCTTCGACTTAGAAGTAAGACATTTGCTGGGTGAGTTAAATGGGCTTGGCCCAAAGATTTGACATCTTCTGGGCTACCGAAGGGCACATAACTTATAATCAAAAGTTGAATATAGTAATGACCAGTCGCGATTGTACATAGTACATGTAGCCGATTTCAATTAGCAAAAGGACCAGGCAAAAATCCAAAAGTGGAAAAAATGTTCCAATGCTGCTGGTAAGAGGCTAATCCGACGTATTTTGTGACGAGAAATCGAATGGTGCAAACCGCGTTGCTCTCCGACCAATACTTTTGGCTGTAGCCACAATTGAATCATCATTTATGTCAAAATCACGTGCCCAGCAACGGCTCTTACTCCATGGAAACCAAGGAAATTTGCAATTTTTCAACAGCTGGAGATGCCTGACCCAATTGCGCATCTTTTGGCACCTTATTGATGTGGGTCAGTGTTCAATTGTACTTTTTACAGCAGACTGTATCATGTACCTTGTGTTTTTTATATAAAAATGGTGTGGTTTTTCTACATGTAGATAAAGACATTGAGTTTATCTTCGACTTAGAAGTAAGACATTTGCTGGGTGAGTTAAATGGGCTTGGCCCAAAGATTTGACATCTTCTGGGCTACCGAAGGGCACATAACTTATAATCAAAAGTTGAATATAGTAATGACCAGTCGCGATTGTACATAGTACATGTAGCCGATTTCAATTAGCAAAAGGACCAGGCAAAAATCCAAAAGTGGAAAAAATGTTCCAATGCTGCTGGTAAGAGGCTAATCCGACGTATTTTGTGACGAGAAATCGAATGGTGCAAACCGCGTTGCTCTCCGACCAATACTTTTGGCTGTAGCCACAATTGAATCATCATTTATGTCAAAATCACGTGCCCAGCAACGGCTCTTACTCCATGGAAACCAAGGAAATTTGCAATTTTTCAACAGCTGGAGATGCCTGACCCAATTGCGCATCTTTTGGCACCTTATTGATGTGGGTCAGTGTTCAATTGTACTTTTTACAGCAGACTGTATCAAGTACCTTGTGGTTTTTATATAAAAATGGTGTGGTTTTTCTACATGTAGATAAAGAGATTAAGTTTATCTTCGACTTAGAAGTAAGACATTTGCTGGGTGAGTTAAATGGGCTTGGCCCAAAGATTTGACATCTTCTGGGCTACCGAAGGGCACATAACTTATAATCAAAAGTTGAATATAGTAATGACCAGTCGCGATGGTACATAGTACATGTAGCCGATTTCAATTAGCAAAAGGACCAGGCAAAAATCCAAAAGTAAAAAAAATGCTCTAATCGTGCTGGTAAGAGGCTAATCCGACGTATTTTGTGACGAGAAATCGAATGGTGCAAACTGCGTTGCTCTCCGACCAATACTTTTGGCTGTAGCCACAATTGAATCATCATTTATGTCAAAATCACGTGCCCAGCAACGGCTCTTACTCCATGGAAACCAAGGAAATTTGAAATTTTTCAACAGCTGGAGATGCCTGACCCAATTGCGCATCTTTTGGCACCTTATTGATGTGGGTCAGTGTTCAATTGTACTTTTTACAGCAGACTGTATCAAGTACCTTGTGTTTTTTATATAAAAATGGTGTGGTTTTTCTACATGTAGATAAAGACATTGAGTTTATCTTCGACTTAGAAGTAAGACATTTGCTGGGTGAGTTAAATGGGCTTGGCCCAAAGATTTGACATCTTCTGGGCTACCGAAGGGCACATAACTTATAATCAAAAGTTGAATATAGTAATGACCAGTCGCGATTGTACATAGTACATGTAGCCGATTTCAATGAGCAAAAGGACCAGGCAAAAATCCAAAAGTGGAAAAAATGTTCCAATGCTGCTGGTAAGAGGCTAATCCGACGTATTTTGTGACGAGAAATCGAATGGTGCAAACCGCGTTGCTCTCCGACCAATACTTTTGGCTGTAGCCACAATTGAATCATCATTTATGTCAAAATCACGTGCCCAGCAACGGCTCTTACTCCATGGAAACCAAGGAAATTTGCAATTTTTCAACAGCTGGAGATGCCTGACCCAATTGCGCATCTTTTGGCACCTTATTGATGTGGGTCAGTGTTCAATTCTACTTTTTACAGCAGACTGTATCAAGTACCTTGTGGTTTTTATATAAAAATGGTGTGGTTTTTCTACATGTAGATAAAGACATTGAGTTTATCTTCGACTTAGAAGTAAGACATTTGCTGGGTGAGTTAAATGGGCTTGGCCCAAAGATTTGACGTCTTCTGGGCTACCGAAGGGCACATAACTTATAATCAAAAGTTGAATATAGTAATGACCAGTCGCGATTGTACATAGTACATGTAGCCGATTTCAATTAGCAAAAGGACCAGGCAAAAATCCAAAAGTAAAAAAAATGCTCCAATCGTGCTGGTAAGAGGCTAATCCGACGTATTTTGTGACGAGAAATCGAATGGTGCAAACCGCGTTGCTCTCCGACCAATACTTTTGGCTGTAGCCACAATTGAATCATCATTTATGTCAAAATCACGTGCCCAGCAACGGCTCTTACTCCATGGAAACCAAGGAAATTTGCAATTTTTCAACAGCTGGAGATGCCTGACCCAATTGCACATCTTTTGGCACCTTATTGATGTGGGTCAGTGTTCAATTGTACTTTTTACAGCAGACTGTATCAAGTACCTTGTGGTTTTTATATAAAAATGGTGTGGTTTTTCTACATGTAGATAAAGAGATTAAGTTTATCTTCGACTTAGAAGTAAGACATTTGCTGGGTGAGTTAAATGGGCTTGGCCCAAAGATTTGACATCTTCTGGGCTACCGAAGGGCACATAACTTATAATCAAAAGTTGAATATAGTAATGACCAGTCGCGATTGTACATAGTACATGTAGCCGATTTCAATGAGCAAAAGGACCAGGCAAAAATCCAAAAGTGGAAAAAATGTTCCAATGCTGCTGGTAAGAGGCTAATCCGACGTATTTTGTGACGAGAAATCGAATGGTGCAAACCGCGTTGCTCTCCGACCAATACTTTTGGCTGTAGCCACAATTGAATCATCATTTATGTCAAAATCACGTGCCCAGCAACGGCTCTTACTCCATGGAAACCAAGGAAATTTGCAATTTTTCAACACCTGGAGATGCCTGACCCAATTGCGCATCTTTTGGCACCTTATTGATGTGGGTCAGTGTTCAATTGTACTTTTTACAGCAGACTGTATCAAGTACCTTGTGGTTTTTATATAAAAATGGTGTGGTTTTTCTACATGTAGATAAAGAGATTAAGTTTATCTTCGACTTAGAAGTAAGACATTTGCTGGGTGAGTTAAATGGGCTTGGCCCAAAGATTTGACATCTTCTGGGCTACCGAAGGGCACATAACTTATAATCAAAAGTTGAATATAGTAATGACCAGTCGCGATTGTACATAGTACATGTAGCCGATTTCAATTAGCAAAAGGACCAGGCAAAAATCCAAAAGTGGAAAAAATGTTCCAATGCTGCTGGTAAGAGGCTAATCCGACGTATTTTGTGACGAGAAATCGAATGGTGCAAACCGCGTTGCTCTCCGACCAATACTTTTGGCTGTAGCCACAATTGAATCATCATTTATGTCAAAATCACGTGCCCAGCAACGGCTCTTACTCCATGGAAACCAAGGAAATTTGCAATTTTTCAACAGCTGGAGATGCCTGACCCAATTGCGCATCTTTTGGCACCTTATTGATGTGGGTCAGTGTTCAATTGTACTTTTTACAGCAGACTGTATCAAGTACCTTGTGTTTTTTATATAAAATGGTGTGGTTTTTCTACATGTAGATAAAGACATTGAGTTTATCTTCGACTTAGAAGTAAGACATTTGCTGGGTGAGTTAAATGGGCTTGGCCCAAAGATTTGACGTCTTCTGGGCTACCGAAGGGCACATAACTTATAATCAAAAGTTGAATATAGTAATGACCAGTCGCGATTGTACATAGTACATGTAGCCGATTTCAATTAGCAAAAGGACCAGGCAAAAATCCAAAAGTAAAAAAAAATGCTCCAATCGTGCTGGTAAGAGGCTAATCCGACGTATTTTGTGACGAGAAATCGAATGGTGCAAACCGCGTTGCTCTCCGACCAATACTTTTGGCTGTAGCCACAATTGAATCATCATTTATGTCAAAATCACGTGCCCAGCAACGGCTCTTACTCCATGGAAACCAAGGAAATTTGCAATTTTTCAACAGCTGGAGATGCCTGACCCAATTGCGCATCTTTTGGCACCTTATTGATGTGGGTCAGTGTTCAATTGTACTTTTTACAGCAGATATCAAGTACCTTGTGGTTTTTTATATAAAATGGTGTGGTTTTTCTACATGTAGATAAAGAGATTAAGTTTATCTTCGACTTAGAAGTAAGACATTTGCTGGGTGAGTTAAATGGCTTGGCCCAAAGATTTGACATCTTCTGGGCTACCGAAGGGCACATAACTTATAATCAAAAGTTGAATATAGTAATGACCAGTCGCGATTGTACATAGTACATGTAGCCGATTTCAATTAGCAAAAGGACCAGGCAAAAATCCAAAAGTGGAAAAATGTTCCAATGCTGCTGGTAAGAGGCTAATCCGACGTATTTTGTGACGAGAAATCGAATGGTGCAAAACCGCGTTGCTCTCCGACCAATACTTTTGGCTGTAGCCACAATTGAATCATCATTTATGTCAAAATCACGTGCCCAGCAACGGCTCTTACTCCATGGAAACCAAGGAAATTTGCAATTTTTTCAACACCTGGAGATGCCTGACCCAATTGCGCATCTTTTGGCACCTTATTGATGTGGGTCAGTGTTCAATTGTACTTTTAACAGCAGACTGTATCAAGTACCTTGTGTTTTTTATATAAAAATGGTGTGGTTTTTCTACATGTAGATAAAGACATTGAGTTTATCTTCGACTTAGAAGTAAGACATTTGCTGGGTGAGTTAAATGGGCTTGGCCCAAAGATTTGACATCTTCTGGGCTACCGAAGGGCACATAACTTATAATCAAAAGTTGAATATAGTAATGACCAGTCGCGATTGTACATAGTACATGTAGCCGATTTCAATTAGCAAAAGGACCAGGCAAAAATCCAAAAGTGGAAAAAATGTTCCAATGCTGCTGGTAAGAGGCTAATCCGACGTATTTTGTGACGAGAAATCGAATGGTGCAAACCGCGTTGCTCTCCGACCAATACTTTTGGCTGTAGCCACAATTGAATGATCATTTATGTCAAAATCACGTGCCAGCAACGGCTCTTACTCATGGAAACCAAGGAAATTTGCAATTTTTCAACACCTGGAGATGCCTGACCCAATTGCGCATCTTTTGGCACCTTATTGATGTGGGTCAGTGTTCAATTGTATTTTTTACAGCAGACTGTATCAAGTACCTTGTGGTTTTTATATAAAAATGGTGTGGTTTTTCTACATGTAGATTAAAGAGATTAAGTTTATCTTCGACTTAGAAGTAAGACATTTGCTGGGTGAGTTAAATGGGCTTAGCCCAAAGATTTGACATCTTCTGGGCTACCGAAGGGCACATAACTTATAGTCAAAAGATGAATATAGTAATGACCAGTCGCGATGGTACATAGTACATGTAGCCGATTTCAATTAGCAAAAGGACCAGGCAAATATCCAAAAGTGGAAAAAATGTTCCAATGCTGCTGGTAAGAGGCTAATCCGACGTATTTTGTGACGAGAAATCGAATGGTGCAAACCGCGTTGCTCTCCGACCAATACTTTTGGCTGTAGCCACAATTGAATCATCAATTATGTCAAATCACGTGCCCAGCAACGGCTCTTACTCTATGGAAACCAAGGAAATTTGCGATTTTTCAACACCTGGAGATGCCTGACCCAATTGCGCATCTTTTGGCACCTTATTGATGTGGGTCAGTGTTCAATTGTACTTTTTACAGCAGACTGTATCAAGTACCTTGTGTTTTTTATATAAAAAATGGTGTGGTTTTTTCTACATGTAGATAAAGAGAATAAGTTTATCTTCGACTTAGAAGTAAGACATTTGCTGGGTGAGTTAAATGGGCTTGGCCCAAAGATTTGACATCTTCTGGGCTACCGAAGGGCACATAACTTATAATCAAAAGTTGAATATAGTAATGACCAGTCGCGATTGTACATAGTACATGTAGCCGATTTCAATTAGCAAAAGGACCAGGCAAAAATCCAAAAGTGGAAAAAATGTTCCAATGCTGCTGGTAAGAGGCTAATCCAACGTATTTTGTGACGAGAAATCGAATGGTGCAAACCGCGTTGCTCTCCGACCAATACTTTTGGCTGTAGCCACAATTGAATCATCAATTATGTCAAAATCACGTGCCCAGGAACGGCTCTTACTCCATGGAAACCAAGGAAATTTCCAATTTTTCAAACAGCTGGAGATGCCTGACCCAATTGCGCATCTTTTGGCACCTTACTGATGTGGGTCAGTGTTCAATTGTACTTTTTACAGCAGACTGTATCAAGTACCTTGTGTTTTTTATATAAAAATGGTGTGGTTTTTCTACATGTAGATAAAGAGATTAAGTTTATCTTCGACTTAGAAGTAAGACATTTGCTGGGTGAGTGAAATGGGCTTGGCCCAAAGATTTGACGTCTTCTGGGCTACCGAAGGGCACATAACTTATAATCAAAAGTTGAATATAGTAATGACCAGTCGCGATGGTACATAGTACATGTAGCCGATTTCAATTAGCAAAAGGACCACGCAAAAATCCAAAAGTGGAAAAAAATGCTCCAATGCTGCTGGTAAGAGACTAATCTGACGTATTTTGTGACGAGAAATCGAATGGTGCAAACCGCGTTGCTCTCCGACCAATACTTTTGGCTGTAGCCACAATTGAATCATCAATTATGTCAAAATCACGTGCCCAGCAACAGCTCTTACTCCATGGAAACCAAGGAAATTTACAATTTTTCAACACCTGGAGATGCCTGACCAATTGCGCATCTTTTGGCACCTTATTGATGTGGGTCAGTGTTCAATTGTACTTTTTACAGCAGACTGTATCAAGTACCTTGTGTTTTTTATATAAAAATGGTGTGGTTTTTCTACATGTAGATAAAGACATTGAGTTTATCTTCGACTTAGAAGTAAGACATTTGCTGGGTGAGTTAAATGGGCTTGGCCCAAAGATTTGACGTCTTCTGGGCTACCGAAGGGCACATAACTTATAATCAAAAGTTGAATATAGTAATGACCAGTCGCGATGGTACATAGTACATGTAGCCGATTTCAATGAGCAAAAGGACCAGGCAAAAATCCAAAAGTAAAAAAAAATGCTCTAATCGTGCTGGTAAGAGGCTAATCCGACGTATTTTGTGACGAGAAATCGAATGGTGCAAACCGCGTTGCTCTCCGACCAATACTTTTGGCTGTAGCCACAATTGAATCATCATTTATGTCAAAATCACGTGCCCAGCAACGGCTCTTACTCCATGGAAACCAAGGAAATTTGCTATTTTTCAACACCTGGAGATGCCTGACCCAATTGCGCATCTTTTGGCACCTTACTGATGTGGGTCAGTGTTCAATTGTACTTTTAACAGCAGACTGTATCAAGTACCTTGTGTTTTTTATATAAAAATGGTGTGGTTTTTCTACATGTAGATAAAGACATTGAGTTTATCTTCGACTTAGAAGTAAGACATTTGCTGGGTGAGTTAAATGGGCTTGGCCCAAAGATTTGACGTCTTCTGGGCTACCGAAGGGCACATAACTTATAATCAAAAGTTGAATATAGTAATGACCAGTCGCGATTGTACATAGTACATGTAGCCGATTTCAATTAGCAAAAGGACCAGGCAAAAATCCAAAAGTGGAAAAAATGTTCCAATGCTGCTGGTAAGAGGCTAATCCGACGTATTTTGTGACGAGAAATCGAATGGTGCAAACCGCGTTGCTCTCCGACCAATACTTTTGGCTGTAGCCACAATTGAATCATCATTTATGTCAAAATCACGTGCCCAGCAACGGCTCTTACTCCATGGAAACCAAGGAAATTTGCAATTTTTCAACAGCTGGAGATGCCTGACCCAATTGCGCATCTTTTGGCACCTTATTGATGTGGGTCAGTGTTCAATTGTACTTTTTACAGCAGACTGTATCAAGTACCTTGTGGTTTTTATAAAAATGGTGTGGTTTTTCTACATGTAGATAAAGAGATTAAGTTTATCTTCGACTTAGAAGTAAGGCATTTGCTGGGTGAGTGAAATGGGCTTGGCCCAAAGATCTGACATCTTCTGGGCTACCGAAGGGCACATAACTTATAATCAAAAGTTGAATATAGTAATGACCAGTCGCGATTGTACATAGTACATGTAGCCGATTTCAATTAGCAAAAGGACCAGGGAAAATTCCAAAAGTGGAAAAAATGTTCCAATGCTGCTGGTAAGAGGCTAATCCGACGTATTTGTGACGAGAAATCGAATGGTGCAAACCGCGTTGCTCTCCGACCAATACTTTTGGCTGTAGCCACAATTGAATCATCATTTATGTCAAAATCACGTGCCCAGCAACGGCTCTTACTCCATGGAAACCAAGGAAAATTTGCAATTTTTCAACACCTGGAGATGCCTGACCCAATTGCGCATCTTTTGGCACCTTATTGATGTGGGTCAGTGTTCAATTGTACTTTTTACAGCAGACTGTATCAAGTACCTTGTGGTTTTTATATAAAAATGGTGTGGTTTTTTCTACATGTAGATAAAGAGATTCAGTTTATCTTCGACTTAGAAGTAAGACATTTGCTGGGTGAGTTAAATGGGCTTGGCCCAAAGATTTGACATCTTCTGGGCTACCGAAGGGCACATAACTTATAATCAAAAGTTGAATATAGTAATGACCAGTCGCGATTGTACATAGTACATGTAGCCGATTTCAATTAGCAAAAGGACCAGGCAAAAATCCAAAAGTGGAAAAAAATGTTCCAATGCTGCTGGTAAGAGGCTAATCCGACGTATTTTGTGACGAGAAATCGAATGGTGCGAACCGCGTTGCTCTCCGACCAATACTTTTGGCTGTAGCCACAAATTGGAATCATCATTTATGTCAAAATCACGTGCCCAGCAACGGCTCTTACTCCATGGAAACCAAGGAAATTTCCAATTTTTCAACAGCTGGAGATGCCTGACCCAATTGCGCATCTTTTGGCACCTTATTGATGTGGGTCAGTGTTCAATTGTACTTTTTACAGCAGACTGTATCAAGTACCTTGTGTTTTTTTATATAAAATGGTGTGGTTTTTCTACATGTAGATAAAGACATTGAGTTTATCTTCGACTTAGAAGTAAGACATTTGCTGGGTGAGTTAAATGGGCTTGGCCCAAAGATTTGACATCTTCTGGGCTACCGAAGGGCACATAACTTATAATCAAAAGTTGAATATAGTAATGACCAGTCGCGATTGTACATAGTACATGTAGCCGATTTCAATTAGCAAAAGGACCAGGCAAAAATCCAAAAGTGGAAAAAATGTTCCAATGCTGCTGGTAAGAGGCTAATCCGACGTATTTTGTGACGAGAAATCGAATGGTGCAAACCGCGTTGCTCTCTGACCAATACTTTTGGCTGTAGCCACAATTGAATCATCATTTATGTCAAAATCACGTGCCCAGCAACGGCTCTTACTCCATGGAAACCAAGGAAATTTGCAATTTTTCAACACCTGGAGATGCCTGACCCAATTGCGCATCTTTTGGCACCTTATTGATGTGGGTCAGTGTTCAATTGTATTTTTTACAGCAGACTGTATCAAGTACCTTGTGGTTTTTATATAAAAATGGTGTGGTTTTTCTACATGTAGATAAAGAGATTAAGTTTATCTTCGACTTAGAAGTAAGACATTTGCTGGGTGAGTTAAATGGGCTTGGCCCAAAGATTTGACATCTTCTGGGCTACCGAAGGGCACATAACTGATAATCAAAAGTTGAATATAGTAATGACCAGTTCGCGATTGTACATAGTACATGTAGCCGATTTCAATTAGCAAAAGGACCAGGCAAAAATCCAAAAGTGGAAAAAATGTTCCAATGCTGCTGGTAAGAGGCTAATCCGACGTATTTTGTGACGAGAAATCGAATGGTGCAAACCGCGTTGCTCTCCGACCAATACTTTTGGCTGTAGCCACAATTGAATCATCATTTATGTCAAAATCACGTGCCCAGCAACGGCTCTTACTCCATGGAAACCAAGGAAATTTGCAATTTTTCAACACCTGGAGATGCCTGACCCAATTGCGCATCTTTTGGCACCTTATTGATGTGGTCAGTGTTCAATTGTACTTTTTACAGCAGACTGTATCAAGTACCTTGTGGTTTTTATATAAAAATGGTGTGGTTTTTCTACATGTAGATAAAGACATTGAGTTTATCTTCGACTTAGAAGTAAGACATTTGCTGGGTGAGTTAAATGGGCTTGGCCCAAAGATTTGACATCTTCTGGGCTACCGAAGGGCCACATAACTTATAATCAAAAGATGAATATAGTAATGACCAGTCCGCGATTGTACATAGTACATGTAGCCGATTTCAATTAGCAAAAGGACCAGGCAAATATCCAAAAGTGGAAAAAATGTTCCAATGCTGCTGGTAAGAGGCTAATCCGACGTATTTTGTGACGAGAAATCGAATGGTGCAAACAGCGTTGCTCTCCGAGCAATACTTTTGGCTGTAGCCACAATTGAATCATCAATTATGTCAAAATCACGTGCCCAGCAACGGCTCTTACTCCATGGAAACCAAGGAAATTTACAATTTTTCAACACCTGGAGATGCCTGGCCAATTGCGCATCTTTTGGCACCTTATTGATGTGGGTCAGTGTTCAATTGTACTTTTACAGCAGACTGTATCAAGTACCTTGTGTTTTTTATATAAAAAATGGTGTGGTTTTTCTACATGTAGATAAAGACATTGAGTTTATCTTCGACTTAGAAGTAAGACATTTGCTGGGTGAGTTAAATGGGCTTGGCCAAAGATTTGACATCTTCTGGGCTACCGAAGGGCACATAACTTATAATCAAAAGTTGAATATAGTAATGACCAGTCGCGATTGTACATAGTACATGTAGCCGATTTCAATTAGCAAAAGGACCACGCAAAAATCCAAAAGTGGAAAAAATGCTCCAATGCTGCTGGTAAGAGACTAATCTGACGTATTTTGTGACGAGAAATCGAATGGTGCAAACCGCGTTGCTCTCCGACCAATACTTTTGGCTGTAGCCACAATTGAATCATCAATTATGTCAAAATCACGTGCCCAGCAACAGCTCTTACTCCATGGAAACCAAGGAAATTTACAATTTTTTCAACACCTGGAGATGCCTGACCCATTGCGCATCTTTTGGCACCTTATTGATGTGGGTCAGTGTTCAATTGTACTTTTTACAGCAGACTGTATCAAGTACCTTGTGTTTTTTATATAAAAATGGTGTGGTTTTTCTACATGTAGATAAAGACATTGAGTTTATCTTCGACTTAGAAGTAAGACATTTGCTGGGTGAGTTAAATGGCTTGGCCCAAAGATTTGACGTCTTCTGGGCTACCGAAGGGCACATAACTTATAATCAAAAGTTGAATATAGTAATGACCAGTCGCGATGGTACATAGTACATGTAGCCGATTTCAATGAGCAAAAGGACCAGGCAAAAATCCAAAAGTAAAAAAAATGCTCTAATCGTGCTGGTAAGAGGCTAATCCGACGTATTTTGTGACGAGAAATCGAATGGTGCAAACCGCGTTGCTCTCCGACCAATACTTTTGGCTGTAGCCACAATTGAATCATCATTTATGTCAAAATCACGTGCCCAGCAACGGCTCTTACTCCATGGAAACCAAGGAAATTTGCTATTTTTCAACACCTGAGATGCCTGACCCAATTGCGCATCTTTTGGCACCTTATTGATGTGGGTCAGTGTTCAATTGTACTTTTAACAGCAGACTGTATCAAGTACCTTGTGTTTTTTATATAAAAATGGTGTGGTTTTTCTACATGTAGATAAAGACATTGAGTTTATCTTCGACTTAGAAGTAAGACATTTGCTGGGTGAGTTAAATGGGCTTGGCCCAAAGATTTGACGTCTTCTGGGCTACCGAAGGGCACATAACTTATAATCAAAAGTTGAATATAGTAATGACCAGTCGCGATTGTACATAGTACATGTAGCCGATTTCAATTAGCAAAAGGACCAGGCAAAAATCCAAAAGTGGAAAAAATGTTCCAATGCTGCTGGTAAGAGGCTAATCCGACGTATTTTGTGACGAGAAATCGAATGGTGCAAACCGCGTTGCTCTCCGACCAATACTTTTGGCTGTAGCCACAATTGAATCATCATTTATGTCAAAATCACGTGCCCAGCAACGGCTCTTACTCCATGGAAACCAAGGAAATTTGCAATTTTTCAACACCTGGAGATGCCTGACCAATTGCGCATCTTTTGGCACCTTATTGATGTGGGTCAGTGTTCAATTGTACTTTTTACAGCAGACTGTATCAAGTACCTTGTGTTTTTTATATAAAAATGGTGTGGTTTTTCTACATGTAGATAAAGAGATTAAGTTTATCTTCGACTTAGAAGTAAGACATTTGCTGGGTGAGTTAAATGGGCTTGGCCAAAGATTTGACATCTTCTGGGCTACCGAAGGGCACATAACTTATAATCAAAAGTTGAATATAGTATTGACCAGTCGCGATTGTACATAGTACATGTAGCCGATTTCAATTAGCAAAAGGACCCAGGCAAAAATCCAAAAGTGGAAAAAATGTTCCAATGCTGCTGGTAAGAGGCTAATCCGACGTATTTTGTGACGAGAAATCGAATGGTGCAAACCGCGTTGCTTTCCGACCAATACTTTTGGCTGTAGCCACAATTGAATCATCATTTATGTCAAAATCACGTGCCCAGCAACGGCTCTTACTCCATGGAAACCAAGGAAATTTCCAATTTTTCAACACCTGGAGATGCCTGACCCAATTGCGCATCTTTTGGCACCTTATTGATGTGGGTCAGTGTTTAATTGTACTTTTTACAGCAGACTGTATCAAGTACCTGTGGTTTTTATATAAAAATGGTGTGGTTTTTCTACATGTAGATAAAGAGATTAAGTGTATCTTCGACTTAGAAGTAAGGACATTTGCTGGGTGAGTTAAATGGGCTTGGCCCAAAGAT
Source organism: Liolophura sinensis (assembly GCF_032854445.1). Classification (NCBI taxonomy): domain Eukaryota; kingdom Metazoa; phylum Mollusca; class Polyplacophora; order Chitonida; family Chitonidae; genus Liolophura; species Liolophura sinensis. The sequence goes on from NW_027018453.1 coordinate 22,965, forward strand.
TTGACATCTTCTGGGCTACCGAAGGGCACATAACTTATAATCAAAAGTTGAATATAGTAATGACCAGTCGCGATTGTACATAGTACATGTAGCCGATTTCAATTAGCAAAAGGACCAGGCAAAAATCCAAAAGTGGAAAAAATGTTCCAATGCTGCTGGTAAGAGGCTAATCCGACGTATTTTGTGACGAGAAATCGAATGGTGCAAACCGCGTTGCTCTCCGACACCAATACTTTTGGCTGTAGCCACAATTGAATCATCATTTATGTCAAAATCACGTGCCCAGCAACGGCTCTTACTCCATGGAAACCAAGGAAATTTGCAATTTTTCAACAGCTGAGATGCCTGACCCAATTGCGCATCTTTTGGCACCTTATTGATGTGGGTCAGTGTTCAATTGTACTTTTTACAGCAGACTGTATCAAGTACCTTGTGGTTTTTATATAAAATGGTGTGGTTTTTCTACATGTAGATAAAGAGATTAAGTTTATCTTCGACTTAGAAGTAAGACATTTGCTGGGTGAGTTAAATGGGCTTGGCCCAAAGATTTGACATCTTCTGGGCTACCGAAGGGCACATAACTTATATCAAAAGTTGAATATAGTAATGACCAGTCGCGATTGTACATAGTACATGTAGCCGATTTCAATTAGCAAAAGGACCAGGCAAAAATCCAAAAGTGGAAAAAATGTTCCAATGCTGCTGGTAAGAAGGCTAATCCGACGTATTTTGTGACGAGAAATCGAATGGTGCAAACCGCGTTGCTCTCCGACCAATACTTTTGGCTGTAGCCACAATTGAATCATCATTTATGTCAAAATCACGTGCCCAGCAACGGCTCTTACTCCATGGAAACCAAGGAAATTTGCAATTTTTCAACACCTGGAGATGCCTGACCCAATTGCGCATCTTTTGGCACCTTATTGATGTGGGTCAGTGTTCAATTGTACTTTTAACAGCAGACTGTATCAAGTACCTTGTGTTTTTTATATAAAAATGGTGTGGTTTTTCTACATGTAGATAAAGACATTGAGTTTATCTTCGACTTAGAAGTAAGACATTTGCTGGGTGAGTTAAATGGGCTTGGCCCAAAGATTTGACATCTTCTAGGGCTACCGAAGGGCACATAACTTATAATCAAAAGTTGAATATAGTAATGACCAGTCGCGATTGTACATAGTACATGTAGCCGATTTCAATTAGCAAAAGGACCAGGCAAAAATCCAAAAGTGGAAAAAATGTTCCAATGCTGCTGGTAAGAGGCTAATCCGACGTATTTTGTGACGAGAATCGAATGGTGCAAACCGCGTTGCCTCTCCGACCAATACTTTTGGCTGTAGCCACAATTGAATGATCATTTATGTCAAAATCACGTGCCCAGCAACGGCTCTTACTCCATGGAAACCAAGGAAATTTGCAATTTTTTCAACACCTGGAGATGCCTGACCCAATTGCGCATCTTTTGGCACCTTATTGATGTGGGGTCAGTGTTCAATTGTATTTTTTACAGCAGACTGTATCAAGTACCTTGTGGTTTTTATATAAAAATGGTGTGGTTTTTCTACATGTAGATAAGAGATTAAGTTTATCTTCGACTTAGAAGTAAGACATTTGCTGGTGAGTTAAATGGGCTTAGCCCAAAGATTTGACATCTTCTGGGCTACCGAAGGGCACATAACTTATAGTCAAAAGATGAATATAGTAATGACCAGTCGCGATGTGTACATAGTACATGTAGCCGATTTCAATAGCAAAAGGACCAGGCAAATATCCAAAAGTGGAAAAAATGTTCCAATGCTGCTGGTAAGAGGCTAATCCGACGTATTTTGTGACGAGAAATCGAATGGTGCAAACCGCGTTGCTCTCCGACCAATACTTTTGGCTGTAGCCACAATTGAATCATCAATTATGTCAAAATCACGTGC
>NW_027018454.1:0-24879 GCF_032854445.1 Liolophura sinensis
GAAGTAAGACATTTGCTGGGTGAGTTAAATGGGCTTGGCCCAAAGATTTGACGTTGTCTGGGCTACCGAAGGGCACATAACTTATAATGAAATGTTGAATATAGTAATGACCAGTCGCGATTGTACATAGTTAATGTAGCCGATTTCAATTAGCAAAATGACCAGGCAAAAATCCAAAAGTGGAAAAACTGTTCCAATGCTGCTGGTAAGAGGCTAATCCGACGTATTTTGTGACGAGAAATCGAATGGTGCAAACCGCGTTGCTCTCCGACCAATACTTTTGGCTGTAGCCACAAATGAATAATCAATGATGTCAAGATCACGTGCCCAGCAACGGCTCTTACTCCATGGAAACCAAGGAAATTTGCAATTTTTCAACAGCTGGAGATGCCTGGCCCAATTGCGCATCCTTTGGCACCTTATTGATGTGGGTCAGTGTTCAATTGTACTTTTTACAGCGGATTGTATCAAGTACCTTGTGTTTTTTTTATATACAAATGGTGTGGTTTTTCTACATGTAGATAAAGACATTGAGATTGTCTTCGACTTAGAAGTAAGACATTTGCTGGGTGAGTTAAATGGGCTTGGCCCAAAGATTTGACGTCGTCTGGGCTACCGAAGGGCACATAACTTATAATGAAATGTTGAATATAGTAATGACCAGTCGCGATTGTACATAGTTAATGTAGCCGATTTAAATTAGCAAAAAGACCAGGCAAAAATCCAAAAGTGGAAAAACTGTTCCAATGCTGCTGGTAAGAGGCTAATCCGACGTATTTTGTGACGAGAAATCGAATGGTGCAAACCGCGTTGCTCTCCGACCAATACTTTTGGCTGTAGCCACAAGTGAATAATCAATGATGTCAAGATCACGTGCCCAGCAACGGCTCTTACTCCATGGAAACCAAGGAAATTTGCAATTTTTCAAAAGCTGGAGATGCCTGGCCCAATTGCGCATCCTTTGGCACCTTATTGATGTGGGTCAGTGTTCAATTGTACTTTTTACAGCGGATTGTATCAAGTACCTTTTGTTTTTTTTATATACAAATGGTGTGGTTTTTCTACATGTAGATAAAGACATTGAGTTTGTCTTCGACTTAGAAGTAAGACATTTGCTGGGTGAGTTAAATGGGCTTGGCCCAAAGATTTGACGTCGTCTGGGCTACCGAAGGGCACATAACTTATAATGAAAAGTTGAATATAGTAATGACCAGTCGCGATTGTACATAGTTAATGTAGCCGATTTCAATTCGCAAAAAGACCAGGCAAAAATCCAAAAGTAGAAAAACTGTTCCAATGCTGCTGGTAAGAGGCTAATCCGACGTATTTTGTGACGAGAAATCGAATGGTGCAAACCGCGTTGCTCTCCGACCAATACTTTTGGCTGTAGCCACAAATGAATAATCAATGATGTCAAGATCACGTGCCCAGCAACGGCTCTTACTCCATGGAAACCAAGGAAATTTGCAATTTTTCAACAGCTGGAGATGCCTGGCCCAATTGCGCATCCTTTGGCACCTTATTGATGTGGGTCAGTGTTCAATTGTACTTTTTACAGCGGATTGTATCAAGTACCTTTTGTTTTTTTTATATACAAATGGTGTGGTTTTTCTACATGTAGATAAAGACATTGAGTTTGTCTTCGACTTAGAAGTAAGACATTTGTTGGGTGAGTTAAATGGGCTTGGCCCAAAGATTTGACGTCGTCTGGGCTACCGAAGGGCACATAACTTATAATGAAAAGTTGAATATAGTAATGACCAGTCGCGATTGTACATAGTTAATGCAGCCGATTTCAATTAGCAAAAAGACCAGGCAAAAATCCAAAAGTGGAAAAACTGTTCCAATGCTGCTGGTAAGAGGCTAATCCGACGTATTTTGTGACGAGAAATCGAATGGTGCAAACCGCGTTGCTCTCCGACCAATACTTTTGGCTGTAGCCACAAATGAATAATCAATGATGTCAAGATCACGTGCCCAGCAACGGCTCTTACTCCATGGAAACCAAGGAAATTTGCAATTTTTCAACAGCTGGAGATGCCTGGCCCAATTGCGCATCCTTTGGCACCTTATTGATGTGGGTCAGTGTTCAATTGTACTTTTTACAGCGGGTTGTATCAAGTACCTTGTGTTTTTTTTATATACAAATGGTGTGGTTTTTCTACATGTAGATAAAGACATTGAGTTTGTCTTCGACTTAGAAGTAAGACATTTGCTGGGTGAGTTAAATGGGCTTGGCCCAAAGATTTGACGTTGTCTGGGCTACCGAAGGGCACATAACTTATAATGAAATGTTGAATATAGTAATGACCAGTCGCGATTGTACATAGTTAATGTAGCCGATTTCAATTAGCAAAATGACCAGGCAAAAATCCAAAAGTGGAAAAACTGTTCCAATGCTGCTGGTAAGAGGCTAATCCGACGTATTTTGTGACGAGAAATCGAATGGTGCAAACCGCGTTGCTCTCCGACCAATACTTTTGGCTGTAGCCACAAATGAATAATCAATGATGTCAAGATCACGTGCCCAGCAACGGCTCTTACTCCATGGAAACCAAGGAAATTTGCAATTTTTCAACAGCTGGAGATGCCTGGCCCAATTGCGCATCCTTTGGCACCTTATTGATGTGGGTCAGTGTTCAATTGTACTTTTTACAGCGGATTGTATCAAGTACCTTTTGTTTTTTTTATATACAAATGGTGTGGTTTTTCTACATGTAGATAAAGACATTGAGTTTGTCTTCGACTTAGAAGTAAGACATTTGTTGGGTGAGTTAAATGGGCTTGGCCCAAAGATTTGACGTCGTCTGGGCTACCGAAGGGCACATAACTTATAATGAAAAGTTGAATATAGTAATGACCAGTCGCGATTGTACATAGTTAATGTAGCCGATTTCAATTAGCAAAAAGACCAGGCAAAAATCCAAAAGTGGAAAAACTGTTCCAATGCTGCTGGTAAGAGGCTAATCCGACGTATTTTGTGACGAGAAATCGAATGGTGCAAACCGCGTTGCTCTCCGACCAATACTTTTGGCTGTAGCCACAAATGAATAATCAATGATGTCAAGATCACGTGCCCAGCAACGGCTCTTACTCCATGGAAACCAAGGAAATTTGCAATTTTTCAACAGCTGGAGATGCCTGGCCCAATTGCGCATCCTTTGGCACCTTATTGATGTGGGTCAGTGTTCAATTGTACTTTTTACAGCGGATTGTATCAAGTACCTTTTGTTTTTTTTATATACAAATGGTGTGGTTTTTCTACATGTAGATAAAGACATTGAGTTTGTCTTCGACTTAGAAGTAAGACATTTGTTGGGTGAGTTAAATGGGCTTGGCCCAAAGATTTGACGTCGTCTGGGCTACCGAAGGGCACATAACTTATAATGAAAAGTTGAATATAGTAATGACCAGTCGCGATTGTACATAGTTAATGCAGCCGATTTCAATTAGCAAAAAGACGAGGCAAAAATCCAAAAGTAGAAAAACTGTTCCAATGCTGCTGGTAAGAGGCTAATCCGACGTATTTTGTGACGAGAAATCGAATGGTGCAAACCGCGTTGCTCTCCGACCAATACTTTTGGCTGTAGCCACAAATGAATAATCAATGATGTCAAGATCACGTGCCCAGCAACGGCTCTTACTCCATGGAAACCAAGGAAATTTGCAATTTTTCAACAGCTGGAGATGCCTGGCCCAATTGCGCATCCTTTGGCACCTTATTGATGTGGGTCAGTGTTCAATTGTACTTTTTACAGCGGGTTGTATCAAGTACCTTGTGTTTTTTTTATATACAAATGGTGTGGTTTTTCTACATGTAGATAAAGACATTGAGTTTGTCTTCGACTTAGAAGTAAGACATTTGCTGGGTGAGTTAAATGGGCTTGGCCCAAAGATTTGACGTCGTCTGGGCTACCGAAGGGCACATAACTTATAATGAAATGTTGAATATAGTAATGACCAGTCGCGATTGTACATAGTTAATGTAGCCGATTTAAATTAGCAAAAAGACCAGGCAAAAATCCAAAAGTGGAAAAACTGTTCCAATGCTGCTGGTAAGAGGCTAATCCGACGTATTTTGTGACGAGAAATCGAATGGTGCAAACCGCGTTGCTCTCCGACCAATACTTTTGGCTGTAGCCACAAGTGAATAATCAATGATGTCAAGATCACGTGCCCAGCAACGGCTCTTACTCCATGGAAACCATAGAAATTTGCAATTTTTCAAAAGCTGGAGATGCCTGGCCCAATTGCGCATCCTTTGGCACCTTATTGATGTGGGTCAGTGTTCAATTGTACTTTTTACAGCGGATTGTATCAAGTACCTTTTGTTTTTTTTATATACAAATGGTGTGGTTTTTCTACATGTAGATAAAGACATTGAGTTTGTCTTCGACTTAGAAGTAAGACATTTGCTGGGTGAGTTAAATGGGCTTGGCCCAAAGATTTGACGTCGTCTGGGCTACCGAAGGGCACATAACTTATAATGAAAAGTTGAATATAGTAATGACCAGTCGCGATTGTACATAGTTAATGTAGCCGATTTCAATTCGCAAAAAGACCAGGCAAAAATCCAAAAGTAGAAAAACTGTTCCAATGCTGCTGGTAAGAGGCTAATCCGACGTATTTTGTGACGAGAAATCGAATGGTGCAAACCGCGTTGCTCTCCGACCAATACTTTTGGCTGTAGCCACAAATGAATAATCAATGATGTCAAGATCACGTGCCCAGCAACGGCTCTTACTCCATGGAAACCAAGGAAATTTGCAATTTTTCAACAGCTGGAGATGCCTGGCCCAATTGCGCATCCTTTGGCACCTTATTGATGTGGGTCAGTGTTCAATTGTACTTTTTACAGCGGATTGTATCAAGTACCTTTTGTTTTTTTTTATATACAAATGGTGTGGTTTTTCTACATGTAGATAAAGACATTGAGTTTGTCTTCGACTTAGAAGTAAGACATTTGTTGGGTGAGTTAAATGGGCTTGGCCCAAAGATTTGACGTCGTCTGGGCTACCGAAGGGCACATAACTTATAATGAAAAGTTGAATATAGTAATGACCAGTCGCGATTGTACATAGTTAATGCAGCCGATTTCAATTAGCAAAAAGACCAGGCAAAAATCCAAAAGTGGAAAAACTGTTCCAATGCTGCTGGTAAGAGGCTAATCCGACGTATTTTGTGACGAGAAATCGAATGGTGCAAACCGCGTTGCTCTCCGACCAATACTTTTGGCTGTAGCCACAAATGAATAATCAATGATGTCAAGATCACGTGCCCAGCAACGGCTCTTACTCCATGGAAACCAAGGAAATTTGCAATTTTTCAACAGCTGGAGATGCCTGGCCCAATTGCGCATCCTTTGGCACCTTATTGATGTGGGTCAGTGTTCAATTGTACTTTTTACAGCGGGTTGTATCAAGTACCTTGTGTTTTTTTTATATACAAATGGTGTGGTTTTTCTACATGTAGATAAAGACATTGAGTTTGTCTTCGACTTAGAAGTAAGACATTTGCTGGGTGAGTTAAATGGGCTTGGCCCAAAGATTTGACGTTGTCTGGGCTACCGAAGGGCACAGAACTTATAATGAAATGTTGAATATAGTAATGACCAGTCGCGATTGTACATAGTTAATGTAGCCGATTTCAATTAGCAAAATGACCAGGCAAAAACCCAAAAGTGGAAAACCTGTTCCAATGCTGCTGGTAAGAGGCTAATCCGACGTATTTTGTGACGAGAAATCGAATGGTGCAAACCGCGTTGCTCTCCGACCAATACTTTTGGCTGTAGCCACAAATGAATAATCAATGATGTCAAGATCACGTGCCCAGCAACGGCTCTTACTCCATGGAAACCAAGGAAATTTGCAATTTTTCAACAGCTGGAGATGCCTGGCCCAATTGCGCATCCTTTGGCACCTTATTGATGTGGGTCAGTGTTCAATTGTACTTTTTACAGCGGATTGTATCAAGTACCTTTTGTTTTTTTTATATACAAATGGTGTGGTTTTTCTACATGTAGATAAAGACATTGAGTTTGTCTTCGACTTAGAAGTAAGACATTTGTTGGGTGAGTTAAATGGGCTTGGCCCAAAGATTTGACGTCGTCTGGGCTACCGAAGGGCACATAACTTATAATGAAAAGTTGATTATAGTAATGACCAGTCGCGATTGTACATAGTTAATGTAGCCGATTTCAATTCGCAAAAAGACCAGGCAAAAATCCAAAAGTGGAAAAACTGTTCCAATGCTGCTGGTAAGAGGCTAATCCGACGTATTTTGTGACGAGAAATCGAATGGTGCAAACCGCGTTGCTCTCCGACCAATACTTTTGGCTGTAGCCACAAATGAATAATCAATGATGTCAAGATCACGTGCCCAGCAACGGCTCTTACTCCATGGAAACCAAGGAAATTTGCAATTTTTCAACAGCTGGAGATGCCTGGCCCAATTGCGCATCCTTTGGCACCTTATTGATGTGGGTCAGTGTTCAATTGTACTTTTTACAGCGGATTGTATCAAGTACCTTTTGTTTTTTTTATATACAAATGGTGTGGTTTTTCTACATGTAGATAAAGACATTGAGTTTGTCTTCGACTTAGAAGTAAGACATTTGTTGGGTGAGTTAAATGGGCTTGGCCCAAAGATTTGACGTCGTCTGGGCTACCGAAGGGCACATAACTTATAATGAAAAGTTGAATATAGTAATGACCAGTCGCGATTGTACATAGTTAATGCAGCCGATTTCAATTAGCAAAAAGACCAGGCAAAAATCCAAAAGTAGAAAAACTGTTCCAATGCTGCTGGTAAGAGGCTAATCCGACGTATTTTGTGACGAGAAATCGAATGGTGCAAACCGCGTTGCTCTCCGACCAATACTTTTGGCTGTAGCCACAAATGAATAATCAATGATGTCAAGATCACGTGCCCAGCAACGGCTCTTACTCCATGGAAACCAAGGAAATTTGCAATTTTTCAACAGCTGGAGATGCCTGGCCCAATTGCGCATCCTTTGGCACCTTATTGATGTGGGTCAGTGTTCAATTGTACTTTTTACAGCGATTTGTATCAAGTACCTTGTGTTTTTTTTATATACAAATGGTGTGGTTTTTCTACATGTAGATAAAGACATTGAGTTTGTCTTCGACTTAGAAGTAAGACATTTGCTGGGTGAGTTAAATGGGCTTGGCCCAAAGATTTGACGTTGTCTGGGCTACCGAAGGGCACAGAACTTATAATGAAATGTTGAATATAGTAATGACCAGTCGCGATTGTACATAGTTAATGTAGCCGATTTCAATTAGCAAAATGACCAGGCAAAAATCCAAAAGTGGAAAAACTGTTCCAATGCTGCTGGTAAGAGGCTAATCCGACGTATTTTGTGACGAGAAATCGAATGGTGCAAACCGCGTTGCTCTCCGACCAATACTTTTGGCTGTAGCCACAAATGAATAATCAATGATGTCAAGATCACGTGCCCAGCAACGGCTCTTACTCCATGGAAACCAAGGAAATTTGCAATTTTTCAACAGCTGGAGATGCCTGGCCCAATTGCGCATCCTTTGGCACCTTATTGATGTGGGTCAGTGTTCAATTGTACTTTTTACAGCGGATTGTATCAAGTACCTTTTGTTTTTTTTATATACAAATGGTGTGGTTTTTCTACATGTAGATAAAGACATTGAGTTTGTCTTCGACTTAGAAGTAAGACATTTGTTGGGTGAGTTAAATGGGCTTGGCCCAAAGATTTGACGTCGTCTGGGCTACCGAAGGGCACATAACTTATAATGAAAAGTTGAATATAGTAATGACCAGTCGCGATTGTACATAGTTAATGCAGCCGATTTCAATTAGCAAAAAGACCAGGCAAAAATCCAAAAGTGGAAAAACTGTTCCAATGCTGCTGGTAAGAGGCTAATCCGACGTATTTTGTGACGAGAAATCGAATGGTGCAAACCGCGTTGCTCTCCGACCAATACTTTTGGCTGTAGCCACAAGTGAATAATCAATGATGTCAAGATCACGTGCCCAGCAACGGCTCTTACTCCATGGAAACCAAGGAAATTTGCAATTTTTCAAAAGCTGGAGATGCCTGGCCCAATTGCGCATCCTTTGGCACCTTATTGATGTGGGTCAGAGTTCAATTGTACTTTTTACAGCGGATTGTATCAAGTACCTTTTGTTTTTTTTATATACAAATGGTGTGGTTTTTCTACATGTAGATAAAGACATTGAGTTTGTCTTCGACTTAGAAGTAAGACATTTGCTGGGTGAGTTAAATGGGCTTGGCCCAAAGATTTGACGTCGTCTGGGCTACCGAAGGGCACATAACTTATAATGAAAAGTTGAATATAGTAATGACCAGTCGCGATTGTACATAGTTAATGTAGCCGATTTCAATTCGCAAAAAGACCAGGCAAAAATCCAAAAGTAGAAAAACTGTTCCAATGCTGCTGGTAAGAGGCTAATCCGACGTATTTTGTGACGAGAAATCGAATGGTGCAAACCGCGTTGCTCTCCGACCAATACTTTTGGCTGTAGCCACAAATGAATAATCAATGATGTCAAGATCACGTGCCCAGCAACGGTTCTTACTCCATGGAAACCAAGGAAATTTGCAATTTTTCAACAGCTGGAGATGCCTGGCCCAATTGCGCATCCTTTGGCACCTTATTGATGTGGGTCAGTGTTCAATTGTACTTTTTACAGCGGATTGTATCAAGTACCTTTTGTTTTTTTTATATACAAATGGTGTGGTTTTTCTACATGTAGATAAAGACATTGAGTTTGTCTTCGACTTAGAAGTAAGACATTTGTTGGGTGAGTTAAATGGGCTTGGCCCAAAGATTTGACGTCGTCTGGGCTACCGAAGGGCACATAACTTATAATGAAAAGTTGAATATAGTAATGACCAGTCGCGATTGTACATAGTTAATGCAGCCGATTTCAATTAGCAAAAAGACCAGGCAAAAATCCAAAAGTGGAAAAACTGTTCCAATGCTGCTGGTAAGAGGCTAATCCGACGTATTTTGTGACGAGAAATCGAATGGTGCAAACCGCGTTGCTCTCCGACCAATACTTTTGGCTGTAGCCACAAATGAATAATCAATGATGTCAAGATCACGTGCCCAGCAACGGCTCTTACTCCATGGAAACCAAGGAAATTTGCAATTTTTCAACAGCTGGAGATGCCTGGCCCAATTGCGCATCCTTTGGCACCTTATTGATGTGGGTCAGTGTTCAATTGTACTTTTTACAGCGGGTTGTATCAAGTACCTTGTGTTTTTTTTTATATACAAATGGTGTGGTTTTTCTACATGTAGATAAAGACATTGAGTTTGTCTTCGACTTAGAAGTAAGACATTTGCTGGGTGAGTTAAATGGGCTTGGCCCAAAGATTTGACGTTGTCTGGGCTACCGAAGGGCACATAACTTATAATGAAATGTTGAATATAGTAATGACCAGTCGCGATTGTACATAGTTAATGTAGCCGATTTCAATTAGCAAAATGACCAGGCAAAAATCCAAAAGTGGAAAAACTGTTCCAATGCTGCTGGTAAGAGGCTAATCCGACGTATTTTGTGACGAGAAATCGAATGGTGCAAACCGCGTTGCTCTCCGACCAATACTTTTGGCTGTAGCCACAAATGAATAATCAATGATGTCAAGATCACGTGCCCAGCAACGGCTCTTACTCCATGGAAACCAAGGAAATTTGCAATTTTTCAACAGCTGGAGATGCCTGGCCCAATTGCGCATCCTTTGGCACCTTATTGATGTGGGTCAGTGTTCAATTGTACTTTTTACAGCGGATTGTATCAAGTACCTTTTGTTTTTTTTATATACAAATGGTGTGGTTTTTCTACATGTAGATAAAGACATTGAGTTTGTCTTCGACTTAGAAGTAAGACATTTGTTGGGTGAGTTAAATGGGCTTGGCCCAAAGATTTGACGTCGTCTGGGCTACCGAAGGGCACATAACTTATAATGAAAAGTTGAATATAGTAATGACCAGTCGCGATTGTACATAGTTAATGTAGCCGATTTCAATTAGCAAAAAGACCAGGCAAAAATCCAAAAGTGGAAAAACTGTTCCAATGCTGCTGGTAAGAGGCTAATCCGACGTATTTTGTGACGAGAAATCGAATGGTGCAAACCGCGTTGCTCTCCGACCAATACTTTTGGCTGTAGCCACAAATGAATAATCAATGATGTCAAGATCACGTGCCCAGCAACGGCTCTTACTCCATGGAAACCAAGGAAATTTGCAATTTTTCAACAGCTGGAGATGCCTGGCCCAATTGCGCATCCTTTGGCACCTTATTGATGTGGGTCAGTGTTCAATTGTACTTTTTACAGCGATTTGTATCAAGTACCTTGTGTTTTTTTTATATACAAATGGTGTGGTTTTTCTACATGTAGATAAAGACATTGAGTTTGTCTTCGACTTAGAAGTAAGACATTTGCTGGGTGAGTTAAATGGGCTTGGCCCAAAGATTTGACGTTGTCTGGGCTACCGAAGGGCACAGAACTTATAATGAAATGTTGAATATAGTAATGACCAGTCGCGATTGTACATAGTTAATGTAGCCGATTTCAATTAGCAAAATGACCAGGCAAAAATCCAAAAGTGGAAAAACTGTTCCAATGCTGCTGGTAAGAGGCTAATCCGACGTATTTTGTGACGAGAAATCGAATGGTGCAAACCGCGTTGCTCTCCGACCAATACTTTTGGCTGTAGCCACAAATGAATAATCAATGATGTCAAGATCACGTGCCCAGCAACGGCTCTTACTCCATGGAAACCAAGGAAATTTGCAATTTTTCAACAGCTGGAGATGCCTGGCCCAATTGCGCATCCTTTGGCACCTTATTGATGTGGGTCAGTGTTCAATTGTACTTTTTACAGCGGATTGTATCAAGTACCTTTTGTTTTTTTTATATACAAATGGTGTGGTTTTTCTACATGTAGATAAAGACATTGAGTTTGTCTTCGACTTAGAAGTAAGACATTTGTTGGGTGAGTTAAATGGGCTTGGCCCAAAGATTTGACGTCGTCTGGGCTACCGAAGGGCACATAACTTATAATGAAAAGTTGAATATAGTAATGACCAGTCGCGATTGTACATAGTTAATGCAGCCGATTTCAATTAGCAAAAAGACCAGGCAAAAATCCAAAAGTGGAAAAACTGTTCCAATGCTGCTGGTAAGAGGCTAATCCGACGTATTTTGTGACGAGAAATCGAATGGTGCAAACCGCGTTGCTCTCCGACCAATACTTTTGGCTGTAGCCACAAGTGAATAATCAATGATGTCAAGATCACGTGCCCAGCAACGGCTCTTACTCCATGGAAACCAAGGAAATTTGCAATTTTTCAAAAGCTGGAGATGCCTGGCCCAATTGCGCATCCTTTGGCACCTTATTGATGTGGGTCAGAGTTCAATTGTACTTTTTACAGCGGATTGTATCAAGTACCTTTTGTTTTTTTTATATACAAATGGTGTGGTTTTTTCTACATGTAGATAAAGACATTGAGTTTGTCTTCGACTTAGAAGTAAGACATTTGCTGGGTGAGTTAAATGGGCTTGGCCCAAAGATTTGACGTCGTCTGGGCTACCGAAGGGCACATAACTTATAATGAAAAGTTGAATATAGTAATGACCAGTCGCGATTGTACATAGTTAATGTAGCCGATTTCAATTCGCAAAAAGACCAGGCAAAAATCCAAAAGTAGAAAAACTGTTCCAATGCTGCTGGTAAGAGGCTAATCCGACGTATTTTGTGACGAGAAATCGAATGGTGCAAACCGCGTTGCTCTCCGACCAATACTTTTGGCTGTAGCCACAAATGAATAATCAATGATGTCAAGATCACGTGCCCAGCAACGGCTCTTACTCCATGGAAACCAAGGAAATTTGCAATTTTTCAACAGCTGGAGATGCCTGGCCCAATTGCGCATACTTTGGCACCTTATTGATGTGGGTCAGTGTTCAATTGTACTTTTTACAGCGGATTGTATCAAGTACCTTTTGTTTTTTTTATATACAAATGGTGTGGTTTTTCTACATGTAGATAAAGACATTGAGTTTGTCTTCGACTTAGAAGTAAGACATTTGTTGGGTGAGTTAAATGGGCTTGGCCCAAAGATTTGACGTCGTCTGGGCTACCGAAGGGCACATAACTTATAATGAAAAGTTGAATATAGTAATGACCAGTCGCGATTGTACATAGTTAATGCAGCCGATTTCAATTAGCAAAAAGACCAGGCAAAAATCCAAAAGTGGAAAAACTGTTCCAATGCTGCTGGTAAGAGGCTAATCCGACGTATTTTGTGACGAGAAATCGAATGGTGCAAACCGCGTTGCTCTCCGACCAATACTTTTGGCTGTAGCCACAAATGAATAATCAATGATGTCAAGATCACGTGCCCAGCAACGGCTCTTACTCCATGGAAACCAAGGAAATTTGCAATTTTTCAACAGCTGGAGATGCCTGGCCCAATTGCGCATCCTTTGGCACCTTATTGATGTGGGTCAGTGTTCAATTGTACTTTTTACAGCGGATTGTATCAAGTACCTTTTGTTTTTTTTATATACAAATGGTGTGGTTTTTCTACATGTAGATAAAGACATTGAGTTTGTCTTCGACTTAGAAGTAAGACATTTGTTGGGTGAGTTAAATGGGCTTGGCCCAAAGATTTGACGTCGTCTGGGCTACCGAAGGGCACATAACTTATAATGAAAAGTTGAATATAGTAATGACCAGTCGCGATTGTACATAGTTAATGCAGCCGATTTCAATTAGCAAAAAGACCAGGCAAAAATCCAAAAGTGGAAAAACTGTTCCAATGCTGCTGGTAAGAGGCTAATCCGACGTATTTTGTGACGAGAAATCGAATGGTGCAAACCGCGTTGCTCTCCGACCAATACTTTTGGCTGTAGCCACAAGTGAATAATCAATGATGTCAAGATCACGTGCCCAGCAACGGCTCTTACTCCATGGAAACCAAGGAAATTTGCAATTAATTAAATGGGCTTGGCCCAAAGATTTGACGTCGTCTGGGCTACCGAAGGGCACATAACTTATAATGAAAAGTTGAATATAGTAATGACCAGTCGCGATTGTACATAGTTAATGTAGCCGATTTCAATTCGCAAAAAGACCAGGCAAAAATCCAAAAGTAGAAAAACTGTTCCAATGCTGCTGGTAAGAGGCTAATCCGACGTATTTTGTGACGAGAAATCGAATGGTGCAAACCGCGTTGCTCTCCGACCAATACTTTTGGCTGTAGCCACAAATGAATAATCAATGATGTCAAGATCACGTGCCCAGCAACGGCTCTTACTCCATGGAAACCAAGGAAATTTGCAATTTTTCAACAGCTGGAGATGCCTGGCCCAATTGCGCATCCTTTGGCACCTTATTGATGTGGGTCAGTGTTCAATTGTACTTTTTACAGCGGATTGTATCAAGTACCTTTTGTTTTTTTTATATACAAATGGTGTGGTTTTTCTACATGTAGATAAAGACATTGAGTTTGTCTTCGACTTAGAAGTAAGACATTTGTTGGGTGAGTTAAATGGGCTTGGCCCAAAGATTTGACGTCGTCTGGGCTACCGAAGGGCACATAACTTATAATGAAAAGTTGAATATAGTAATGACCAGTCGCGATTGTACATAGTTAATGCAGCCGATTTCAATTAGCAAAAAGACCAGGCAAAAATCCAAAAGTGGAAAAACTGTTCCAATGCTGCTGGTAAGAGGCTAATCCGACGTATTTTGTGACGAGAAATCGAATGGTGCAAACCGCGTTGCTCTCCGACCAATACTTTTGGCTGTAGCCACAAATGAATAATCAATGATGTCAAGATCACGTGCCCAGCAACGGCTCTTACTCCATGGAAACCAAGGAAATTTGCAATTTTTCAAAAGCTGGAGATGCCTGGCCCAATTGCGCATCCTTTGGCACCTTATTGATGTGGGTCAGAGTTCAATTGTACTTTTTACAGCGGATTGTATCAAGTACCTTTTGTTTTTTTTATATACAAATGGTGTGGTTTTTTCTACATGTAGATAAAGACATTGAGTTTGTCTTCGACTTAGAAGTAAGACATTTGCTGGGTGAGTTAAATGGGCTTGGCCCAAAGATTTGACGTCGTCTGGGCTACCGAAGGGCACATAACTTATAATGAAAAGTTGAATATAGTAATGACCAGTCGCGATTGTACATAGTTAATGTAGCCGATTTCAATTCGCAAAAAGACCAGGCAAAAATCCAAAAGTAGAAAACTGTTCCAATGCTGCTGGTAAGAGGCTAATCCGACGTATTTTGTGACGAGAAATCGAATGGTGCAAACCGCGTTGCTCTCCGACCAATACTTTTGGCTGTAGCCACAAATGAATAATCAATGATGTCAAGATCACGTGCCCAGCAACGGCTCTTACTCCATGGAAACCAAGGAAATTTGCAATTTTTCAACAGCTGGAGATGCCTGGCCCAATTGCGCATCCTTTGGCACCTTATTGATGTGGGTCAGTGTTCAATTGTACTTTTTACAGCGGATTGTATCAAGTACCTTGTGTTTTTTTTATATACAAATGGTGTGGTTTTTCTACATGTAGATAAAGACATTGAGTTTGTCTTCGACTTAGAAGTAAGACATTTGTTGGGTGAGTTAAATGGGCTTGGCCCAAAGATTTGACGTCGTCTGGGCTACCGAAGGGCACATAACTTATAATGAAAAGTTGAATATAGTAATGACCAGTCGCGATTGTACATAGTTAATGTAGCCGATTTCAATTCGCAAAAAGACCAGGCAAAAATCCAAAAGTAGAAAAACTGTTCCAATGCTGCTGGTAAGAGGCTAATCCGACGTATTTTGTGACGAGAAATCGAATGGTGCAAACCGCGTTGCTCTCCGACCAATACTTTTGGCTGTAGCCACAAATGAATAATCAATGATGTCAAGATCACGTGCCCAGCAACGGCTCTTACTCCATGGAAACCAAGGAAATTTGCAATTTTTCAACAGCTGGAGATGCCTGGCCCAATTGCGCATCCTTTGGCACCTTATTGATGTGGGTCAGTGTTCAATTGTACTTTTTACAGCGGATTGTATCAAGTACCTTTTGTTTTTTTTATATACAAATGGTGTGGTTTTTCTACATGTAGATAAAGACATTGAGTTTGTCTTCGACTTAGAAGTAAGACATTTGTTGGGTGAGTTAAATGGGCTTGGCCCAAAGATTTGACGTCGTCTGGGCTACCGAAGGGCACATAACTTATAATGAAAAGTTGAATATAGTAATGACCAGTCGCGATTGTACATAGTTAATGCAGCCGATTTCAATTAGCAAAAAGACCAGGCAAAAATCCAAAAGTGGAAAAACTGTTCCAATGCTGCTGGTAAGAGGCTAATCCGACGTATTTTGTGACGAGAAATCGAATGGTGCAAACCGCGTTGCTCTCCGACCAATACTTTTGGCTGTAGCCACAAATGAATAATCAATGATGTCAAGATCACGTGCCCAGCAACGGCTCTTACTCCATGGAAACCAAGGAAATTTGCAATTTTTCAACAGCTGGAGATGCCTGGCCCAATTGCGCATCCTTTGGCACCTTATTGATGTGGGTCAGTGTTCAATTGTACTTTTTACAGCGGGTTGTATCAAGTACCTTGTGTTTTTTTTATATACAAATGGTGTGGTTTTTCTACATGTAGATAAAGACATTGAGTTTGTCTTCGACTTAGAAGTAAGACATTTGCTGGGTGAGTTAAATGGGCTTGGCCCAAAGATTTGACGTTGTCTGGGCTACCGAAGGGCACATAACTTATAATGAAATGTTGAATATAGTAATGACCAGTCGCGATTGTACATAGTTAATGTAGCCGATTTCAATTAGCAAAATGACCAGGCAAAAATCCAAAAGTGGAAAAAACTGTTCCAATGCTGCTGGTAAGAGGCTAATCCGACGTATTTTGTGACGAGAAATCGAATGGTGCAAACCGCGTTGCTCTCCGACCAATACTTTTGGCTGTAGCCACAAATGAATAATCAATGATGTCAAGATCACGTGCCCAGCAACGGCTCTTACTCCATGGAAACCAAGGAAATTTGCAATTTTTCAACAGCTGGAGATGCCTGGCCCAATTGCGCATCCTTTGGCACCTTATTGATGTGGGTCAGTGTTCAATTGTACTTTTTACAGCGGATTGTATCAAGTACCTTTTGTTTTTTTTATATACAAATGGTGTGGTTTTTCTACATGTAGATAAAGACATTGAGTTTGTCTTCGACTTAGAAGTAAGACATTTGTTGGGTGAGTTAAATGGGCTTGGCCCAAAGATTTGACGTCGTCTGGGCTACCGAAGGGCACATAACTTATAATGAAAAGTTGAATATAGTAATGACCAGTCGCGATTGTACATAGTTAATGTAGCCGATTTCAATTAGCAAAAAGACCAGGCAAAAATCCAAAAGTGGAAAAACTGTTCCAATGCTGCTGGTAAGAGGCTAATCCGACGTATTTTGTGACGAGAAATCGAATGGTGCAAACCGCGTTGCTCTCCGACCAATACTTTTGGCTGTAGCCACAAATGAATAATCAATGATGTCAAGATCACGTGCCCAGCAACGGCTCTTACTCCATGGAAACCAAGGAAATTTGCAATTTTTCAACAGCTGGAGATGCCTGGCCCAATTGCGCATCCTTTGGCACCTTATTGATGTGGGTCAGTGTTCAATTGTACTTTTTACAGCGGATTGTATCAAGTACCTTTTGTTTTTTTTATATACAAATGGTGTGGTTTTTCTACATGTAGATAAAGACATTGAGTTTGTCTTCGACTTAGAAGTAAACATTTGTTGGGTGAGTTAAATGGGCTTGGCCCAAAGATTTGACGTCGTCCTGGGCTACCGAAGGGCACATAACTTATAATGAAAAGTTGAATATAGTAATGACCAGTCGCGATTGTACATAGTTAATGCAGCCGATTTCAATTAGCAAAATGACCAGGCAAAATCCAAAAGTAGAAAAACTGTTCCAATGCTGCTGTAAGAGGCTAATCCGACGTAATTTGTGACGAGAAATCGAATGGTGCAAACCGCGTTGCTCTCCGACCAATACTTTTGGCTGTAGCCACAAATGAATAATCAATGATGTCAAGATCACGTGCCCAGCAACGGCTCTTACTCCATGGAACCAAGGAAATTTGCAATTTTTTCAACAGCTGGAGATGCCTGGCCCAATTGCGCATCCTTTGGCACCTTATTGATGTGGGTCAGTGTTCAATTGTACTTTTTACAGCGGGTTGTATCAAGTACCTTTTGTTTTTTTTATATACAAATGGTGTGGTTTTTCTACATGTAGATAAAGACATTGAGTTTGTCTTCGACTTAGAAGTAAGACATTTGTTGGGTGAGTTAAATGGGCTTGGCCCAAAGATTTGACGTTGTCTGGGCTACCGAAGGGCACAGAACTTATAATGAAATGTTGAATATAGTAATGACCAGTCGCGATTGTACATAGTTAATGTAGCCGATTTCAATTAGCAAAATGACCAGGCAAAAATCCAAAAGTGGAAAAACTGTTCCAATGCTGCTGGTAAGAGGCTAATCCGACGTATTTTGTGACGAGAAATCGAATGGTGCAAACCCGCGTTGCTCTCCGACCAATACTTTTGGCTGTAGCCACAAATGAATAATCAATGATGTCAAGATCACGTGCCCAGCAACGGCTCTTACTCCATGGAAACCAAGGAAATTTGCAATTTTTCAACAGCTGGAGATGCCTGGCCCAATTGCGCATCCTTTGGCACCTTATTGATGTGGGTCAGTGTTCAATTGTACTTTTTACAGCGGATTGTATCAAGTACCTTTTGTTTTTTTTATATACAAATGGTGTGGTTTTTCTACATGTAGATAAAGACATTGAGTTTGTCTTCGACTTAGAAGTAAGACATTTGTTGGGTGAGTTAAATGGGCTTGGCCCAAAGATTTGACGTCGTCTGGGCTACCGAAGGGCACATAACTTATAATGAAAAGTTGATTATAGTAATGACCAGTCGCGATTGTACATAGTTAATGTAGCCGATTTCAATTCGCAAAAAGACAGGCAAAAATCCAAAAGTGGAAAAACTGTTCCAATGCTGCTGGTAAGAGGCTAATCCGACGTATTTTGTGACGAGAAATCGAATGGTGCAAACCGCGTTGCTCTCCGACCAATACTTTTGGCTGTAGCCACAAATGAATAATCAATGATGTCAAGATCACGTGCCCAGCAACGGCTCTTACTCCATGGAAACCAAGGAAATTTGCAATTTTTCAACAGCTGGAGATGCCTGGCCCAATTGCGCATCCTTTGGCACCCTTATTGATGTGGGTCAGTGTTCAATTGTACTTTTTACAGCGGATTGTATCAAGTACCTTTTGTTTTTTTTTATATACAAATGGTGTGGTTTTTCTACATGTAGATAAAGACATTGAGTTTGTCTTCGACTTAGAAGTAAGACATTTGTTGGGTGAGTTAAATGGGCTTGGCCCAAAGATTTGACGTCGTCTGGGCTACCGAAGGGCACATAACTTATAATGAAAAGTTGAATATAGTAATGACCAGTCGCGATTGTACATAGTTAATGCAGCCGATTTCAATTAGCAAAAAGACCAGGCAAAAATCCAAAAGTAGAAAAACTGTTCCAATGCTGCTGTTAAGAGGCTAATCCGACGTATTTTGTGACGAGAAATCGAATGGTGCAAACCGCGTTGCTCTCCGACCAATACTTTTGGCTGTAGCCACAAATGAATAATCAATGATGTCAAGATCACGTGCCCAGCAACGGCTCTTACTCCATGGAAACCAAGGAAATTTGCAATTTTTCAACAGCTGGAGATGCCTGGCCCAATTGCGCATCCTTTGGCACCTTATTGATGTGGGTCAGTGTTCAATTGTACTTTTTACAGCGGGTTGTATCAAGTACCTTGTGTTTTTTTTATATACAAATGGTTGTGGTTTTTCTACATGTAGATAAAGACATTGAGTTTGTCTTCGACTTAGAAGTAAGACATTTGCTGGGTGAGTTAAATGGCTTGGCCCAAAGATTTGACGTTGTCTGGGCTACCGAAGGGCACAGAACTTATAATGAAATGTTGAATATAGTAATGACCAGTCGCGATTGTACATAGTTAATGTAGCCGATTTCAATTAGCAAAATGACCAGGCAAAAAATCCAAAAGTGGAAAAACTGTTCCAATGCTGCTGGTAAGAGGCTAATCCGACGTATTTTGTGACGAGAAATCGAATGGTGCAAACCGCGTTGCTCTCCCGACCAATACTTTTGGCTGTAGCCACAAATGAATAATCAATGATGTCAAGATCACGTGCCCAGCAACGGCTCTTACTCCATGGAAACCAAGGAAATTTGCAATTTTTTCAACAGCTGGAGATGCCTGGCCCAATTGCGCATCCTTTGGCACCTTATTGATGTGGGTCAGTGTTCAATTGTACTTTTTACAGCGGATTGTATCAAGTACCTTTTGTTTTTTTTTATATACAAATGGTGTGGTTTTTCTACATGTAGATAAAGACATTGAGTTTGTCTTCGACTTAGAAGTAAGACATTTGTTGGGTGAGTTAAATGGGCTTGGCCCAAAGATTTGACGTCGTCTGGGCTACCGAAGGGCACATATCTTATAATGAAAAGTTGAATATAGTAATGACCAGTCGCGATTGTACATAGTTAATGCAGCCGATTTCAATTAGCAAAAAGACCAGGCAAAAATCCAAAAGTAGAAAAACTGTTCCAATGCTGCTGGTAAGAGGCTAATCCGACGTATTTTGTGACGAGAAATCGAATGGTGCAAACCGCGTTGCTCTCCGACCAATACTTTTGGCTGTAGCCACAAATGAATAATCAATGATGTCAAGATCACGTGCCCAGCAACGGCTCTTTACTCCATGGAAACCAAGGAAATTTGCAATTTTTCAACAGCTGGAGATGCCTGGCCCAATTGCGCATCCTTTGGCACCTTATTGATGTGGGTCAGTGTTCAATTGTACTTTTTACAGCGGGTTGTATCAAGTACCTTTTGTTTTTTTTATATACAAATGGTGTGGTTTTTCTACATGTAGATAAAGACATTGAGTTTGTCTTCGACTTAGAAGTAAGACATTTGCTGGGTGAGTTAAATGGGCTTGGCCCAAAGATTTGACGTTGTCTGGGCTACCGAAGGGCACAGAACTTATAATGAAATGTTGAATATAGTAATGACCAGTCGCGATTGTACATAGTTAATGTAGCCGATTTCAATTAGCAAAATGACCAGGGAAAAATCCAAAAGTGGAAAAACTGTTCCAATGCTGCTGGTAAGAGGCTAATCCGACGTATTTTGTGACGAGAAATCGAATGGTGCAAACCGCGTTGCTCTCCGACCAATACTTTTGGCTGTAGCCACAAATGAATAATCAATGATGTCAAGATCACGTGCCAGCAACGGCTCTTACTCCATGGAAACCAAGGAAATTTGCAATTTTTCAACAGCTGGAGATGCCTGGCCCAATTGCGCATCCTTTGGCACCTTATTGATGTGGGTCAGTGTTCAATTGTACTTTTTACAGCGGATTGTATCAAGTACCTTTTGTTTTTTTTATATACAAATGGTGTGGTTTTTCTACATGTAGATAAAGACATTGAGTTTGTCTTCGACTTAGAAGTAAGACATTTGTTGGGTGAGTTAAATGGGCTTGGCCCCAAAGATTTGACGTCGTCTGGGCTACCGAGGGCACATAACTTATAATGAAAAGTTGAATATAGTAATGACCAGTCGCGATTGTACATAGTTAATGCAGCCGATTTCAATTAGCAAAAAGATCAGGCAAAAATCCAAAAGTGGAAAAAACTGTTCCAATGCTGCTGGTAAGAGGCTAATCCGACGTATTTTGTGACGAGAAATCGAATGGTGCAAACCGCGTTTGCTCTCCGACCAATACTTTTGGCTGTAGCCACAAATGAATAATCAATGATGTCAAGATCACGTGCCCAGCAACGGCTCTTACTCCATGGAAACCAAGGAAATTTGCAATTTTTCAACAGCTGGAGATGCCTGGCCCAATTGCGCATCCTTTGGCACCTTATTGATGTGGGTCAGTGGTTCAATTGTACTTTTTACAGCGGATTGTATCAAGTACCTTGTGTTTTTTTTTATATACAAATGGTGTGGTTTTTCTACATGTAGATAAAGACATTGAGTTGTCTTCGACTTAGAAGTAAGACATTTGCTGGGTGAGTTAAATGGGCTTGGCCCCAAAGATTTGACGTTGTCTGGGCTACCGAAGGGCACAGAACTTATAATGAAATGTTGAATATAGTAATGACCAGTCGCGATTGTACATAGTTAATGTAGCCGATTTCAATTAGCAAAATGACCAGGCAAAAATCCAAAAGTGGAAAAACTGTTCCAATGCTGCTGGTAAGAGGCTAATCCGACGTATTTTGTGACGAGAAATCGAATGGTGCAAACCGCGTTGCTCTCCGACCAATACTTTTGGCTGTAGCCACAAATGAATAATCAATGATGTTCAAGATCACGTGCCCAGCAACGGCTCTTACTCCATGGAAACCAAGGAAATTTGCAATTTTTCAACAGCTGGAGATGCTGGCCCAATTGCGCATCCTTTGGCACCTTATTGATGTGGGTCAGTGTTCAATTGTACTTTTTACAGCGGATTGTATCAAGTACCTTTTGTTTTTTTTATATACAAATGGTGTGGTTTTTTCTACATGTAGATAAAGACATTGAGTTTGTCTTCGACTTAGAAGTAAGACATTTGCTGGGTGAGTTATATGGGCTTGGCCCAAAGATTTGACGTCGTCTGGGCTACCGAAAGGGCACATAACTTATAATGAAATGTTGAATATAGTAATGACCAGTCGCGATTGTACATAGTTAATGTAGCCGATTTCAATTAGCAAAATGACCAGGCAAAAATCCAAAAAGTGGAAAAAACTGTTCCAATGCTGCTGGTAAGAGGCTAATCCGACGTAATTTGTGACGAGAAATCGAATGGTGCAAACCGCGTTTGCTCTCCGACCAATACTTTTGGCTGTAGCCACAAATGAATAATCAATGATGTCAAGATCACGTGCCCAGCAACGGCTCTTACTCCATGGAAACCAAGGAAATTTGCAATTTTTCAACAGCTGGAGATGCCTGGCCCAATTGCGCATCCTTTGGCACCTTATTGATGTGGGTCAGTGTTCAATTGTACTTTTTACAGCGGATTGTATCAAGTACCTTTTGTTTTTTTTATATACAAATGGTGTGGTTTTTTCTACATGTAGATAAAGACATTGAGTTTGTCTTCGACTTAGAAGTAAGACATTTGTTGGGTGAGTTAAATGGGCTTGGCCCAAAGATTTGACGTCGTCTGGGCTACCGAAGGGCACATAACTTATAATGAAAAGTTGAATATAGTAATGACCAGTCGCGATTGTACATAGTTAATGTAGCCGATTTCAATTCGCAAAAAGACAGGCAAAAATCCAAAAGTAGAAAAACTGTTCCAATGCTGCTGGTAAGAGGCTAATCCGACGGTATTTTGTGACGAGAAATCGAATGGTGCAAACCGCGTTGCTCTCCGACCATACTTTTGGCTGTAGCCACAAATGAATAATCAATGATGTCAAGATCACGTGCCCAGCAACGGCTCTTACTCCATGGAAACCAAGGAAATTTGCAATTTTTCAACAGCTGGAGATGCCTGGCCCAATTGCGCATCCTTTGGCACCTTATTGATGTGGGTCAGTGTTCAATTGTACTTTTTACAGCGGATTGTATCAAGTACCTTTTGTTTTTTTTATATACAAATGGTGTGGGTTTTTCTACATGTAGATAAAGACATTGAGTTTGTCTTCGACTTAGAAGTAAGACATTTGCTGGGTGAGTTAAATGGGCTTGGCCCAAAGATTTGACGTCGTCTGGGCTACCGAAGGGCACATAACTTATAATGAAAAGTTGAATATAGTAATGACCAGTCGCGATTGTACATAGTTAATGCAGCCGATTTCAATTAGCAAAAAAGACCAGGCAAAAATCCAAAAGTGGAAAAACTGTTCCAATGCTGCTGGTAAGAGGCTAATCCGACGTATTTTGTGACGAGAAATCGAATGGTGCAAACCGCGTTGCTCTCCGACCAATACTTTTGGCTGTAGCCACAAATGAATAATCAATGATGTCAAGATCACGTGCCCAGCAACGGCTCTTACTCCATGGAAACCAAGGAAATTTGCAATTTTTCAACAGCTGGAGATGCCTGGCCCAATTGCGCATCCTTTTGGCACCTTATTGATGTGGGGTCAGTGTTCAATGTACTTTTTACAGCGGATTGTATCAAGTACCTTTTGTTTTTTTTATATACAAATGGTGTGGTTTTTCTACATGTAGATAAAGACATTGAGTTGTCTTCGACTTAGAAGTAAGACATTTGTTGGGTGAGTTAATGGGCTTGGCCCAAAGATTTGACGTCCGTCTGGGCTACCGAAGGGCACATAACTTATAATGAAAAGTTGAATATAGTAATGACCAGTCGCGATTGTACATAGTTAATGTAGCCGATTTCAATTCGCAAAAAGACCAGGCAAAAATCCAAAAGTGGAAAAACTGTTCCAATGCTGCTGGTAAGAGGCTAATCCGACGTATTTTGTGACGAGAAATCGAATGGTGCAACCGCGTTGCTCTCCGACCAATACTTTTGGCTGTAGCCACAAATGAATAATCAATGATGTCAAGATCACGTGCCCAGCAACGGCTCTTACTCCATGGAAACCAAGGAAATTTGCAATTTTTCAACAGCTGGAGATGCCTGGCCCAATTGCGCATCCTTTGGCACCTTATTGATGTGGGTCAGTGTTCAATTGTACTTTTTACAGCGGATTGTATCAAGTACCTTTTGTTTTTTTTACATACAAATGGTGTGGTTTTTCTACATGTAGATAAAGACATTGAGTTTGTCTTCGACTTAGAAGTAAGACATTTGCTGGGTGAGTTAAATGGGCTTGGCCCAAAGATTTGACGTCGTCTGGGCCTACCGAAGGGCACATAACTTATAATGAAAAGTTGAATATAGTAATGACCAGTCGCGATTGTACATAGTTAATGTAGCCGATTTCAATTCGCAAAAAAGACAAGGGCAAAAATCCAAAAGTAGAAAAACTGTTCCAATGCTGCTGGTAAGAGGCTAATCCGACGTATTTTGTGACGAGAAATCGAATGGTGCAAACCGCGTTGCTCTCCGACCAATACTTTTGGCTGTAGCAACAAATGAATAATCAATGATGTCAAGATCACGTGCCCAGCAACGGCTCTTACTCCATGGAAACAAGGAAATTTGCAATTTTTCAACAGCTGGAGATGCCTGGCCCAATTGCGCATCCTTTGGCACCTTATTGATGTGGGTCAGTGTTCAATTGTACTTTTTACAGCGGATTGTATCAAGTACCTTTTGTTTTTTTACATACAAATGGTGTGGGATTTTCTACATGTAGATAAAGACATTGAGTTTGTCTTCGACTTAGAAGTAAGACATTTGCTGGGTGAGTTAAATGGGCTTGGCCCAAAGATTTGACGTCGTCTGGGCTACCGAAGGGCACATAACTTATAATGAAAAGTTGAATATAGTAATGACCAGTCGCGATTGTACATAGTTAATGCAGCCGATTTCAATTAGCAAAAAGACCAGGCAAAAATCAAAAGTGGAAAAACTGTTCCAATGCTGCTGGTAAGAGGCTAATCCGACGTATTTTGTGACGAGAAATCGAATGGTGCAAACCGCGTTGCTCTCCGACCAATACTTTTGGCTGTAGCCACAAATGAATAATCAATG
>NW_027018455.1:0-24856 GCF_032854445.1 Liolophura sinensis
CCAGAAGACCGTAAATCTTTCGGGTCAGCCCATTTAACTAACCCAGCAGTTGTCTTACTTCTAAATCGAAGACAATCTCAATGTCTTTATCTACGTGTAGAAAAAACCACACCATTTGTACATAAAAAACACAAGGTACTTGATACAGTCTGCTGTAAAAAGTACAACTGACCACAGACCCACATGAATAAGGTGCCAAAAGATGCCGAATTGAGCCAGGCATCGGCAGCTGTTGAAAAATTGCAAATTTCCCTGGTTTCCATGGAGTAAGAGCCGTTGCTACGCACGTGATTATGACATCAAGGATCATTCATTTGTCACTACAGCAAAAGTATTGGTCGGAGAGCAACGCGGTTTTGCTCCATTCGATTTCTCGTCACAAAATACGTCGGATTAGCCTCTTACCAGCAGCACTGGAACAGTTTGTCCACTTTTGCATTTTTTGCCTGGTCTTTTGTTAATTGAAACCGGCTACATTGTACTCTGTACAATCGCGACTGGTCATTACTATATTCAACTTTTGACTATATGTTATGTGCCCTTCGGTAGCCCAGAGACCTGAAATCTTTGGGCTAAGCCCATTTAACTCACCCAGCAATTGTCTTACTTCTAAGTCGAAGACAATCTCAATGTCTTTATCTACGTGTAGAAAAAACCACACCATTTGTACATAAAAAACACAAGGTACTTGATACAGTCTGCTGTAAAAAGTACAACTGACCACAGACCCACATGAATAAGGTGCCAAAAGATGCGGAATTCAGCCAGATATCGGCAGCTGTTTGAAAAATTGCAAATTTCCCTGGTTTCATGGAGTAAAGAGCCGTTGCTGTGCACGTGATTATGACATAAATGATCATTCAATTGTCACTACAGCCCAAAAGTATTGGTCGGAGAGCAACGCGGTTGCACCATTCGATTTGTCGTCACAAAATACGTCGGATTAGCCTCTTACCAGCAGCACTGGAACAATTTTTCCAATTTTGCATTTTGTCTGGTCTTTTTGTTAATTGAAATCGGCTACACTGTACTATGTACAATCGCGACTGGTCATTACTATATTCAACTTTTGACTATAAGTTATGTGCCCTTCGGTAGCCCAGAAGACCTCAATACTTTGGGCTAAGCCCATTTAACTCACCAGCAATTGCCTTACTTCTAAGTCGAAGACAGTCTCAATGTCTTTATCTACGTGTAGAAAAACCAGACCATTTGTACATAAAAGAACACAAGGTACTTGATACAGTCTGCTGTAAAAAGTACAACTGAACACTGACCCACTTCAGTAAGGTGCCAAAAGATGCGGAATTGGCCAGGTATCGGCAGCTGTTGAAAAATTGCAAATTTCCCTGGTTTCCATGGAGTAAGAGCCGTGGCTGTGCACGTGATTATGACATAAATGTATCATTCAATTGTCACTACAGCCAAAAGTATTGGTCGGAGAGCAACGCGGATTGCACATTCGATTTGTCGTCACAAAATACGTCGGATTAGCCTCTTACCAACAGCACTGGAACAATTTTTCCAATTTTGCATTTTTTGCCTGGTCTTTTTGTTAATTGAAATCGGCTACACTGTACTATGTACCATCGCGACTGGTCATTACTATATTCAACTTTTGACTATATGTTATGTGCCCTTCGGTAGCCCAGAAGACGTCAAATCTTTGGGCTAAGCCCATTTAACTCACCCAGCAATTGCCTTACTTCTAAGTCGAAGACAATCTCAATGTCTTTATCTACGTGTAGAAAAACCACACCATTTGTACATGAAAAACACAAGGTACTTGATACAGTCTGCTGTAAATAGTACAACTGAACACTGACCCACTTCAGTAAGGTGCCAAAAGATGCGGAATTGAGTCAGGCATCGCAGCTGGTAAAAATTGCAAATTTCCCTGGTTTTCCACGGAGTAAGAGTTGTTGCTGTACACGTGATTATGACATAAATGATCATTCAATTGTCACTACAGCCAAAAGTATTGGTCGAAGGGCAACGCGGTTTGCACCATTCGATTTCTCGTAACAAAATTACGTCGATTAGCCTCTTATTAGCAGCACTGGAACAGTTTTTCCACTTTTGCATTTTTACCTGGTCTTTTTGTTAATTGAAATCGGCTACACTGTACTCTGTACAATCGCGACTGGTCATTACTATATTCAACTTTTGACTATAAGTTACGTGCCCTTCGGTAGCCCAGAAGACCTGAAATCTTTGGGCTAACCCCATTTAACTCACCCAGCAATTGTCTTACTTCTAAGTCCAAGACAATCTCAATGTCTTTATCTACGTGTAGAAAACCACCCACACTATTTGTACATAAAAAACACAAGGTACTTGATACAGTCTGCTGTAAAAAGTACAACTGACCACAGACCCACATGAATAAGGTGCCAAAGATGCGGAATTCAGCCAGGTATAGGCAGCTGTTGAAAAATTGCAAATTTCCCTGGTTTCCATGGAGTAAGAGCCGTTGCTGTGCACGTGATTATGACATAAATGATCATTCAATTGTCACTACAGCCCAAAAGTATTGGTCGGAGAGCAACGCGGTTTGCACCATTCCATTTGTCGTCACAAACTACGTCGGATTAGCCTCTTACCAGCAGCACTGGAACAATTTTTCCAATTTTGCATTTTTGTCTGGTCTTTTTGTTAATTGAAATCCGGCTACACTGTACTATGTACCATCGCCACTGGTCATTACTATATTCAACTTTTGACTATAAGTTATGTGCCCTTCGGTAAGCCCAGAAGGCGTCAAATCTTTGGCTAAGCCCATTTACTCACCCAGCAATTGCCTTACTTCTAAGTAGAAGACAATCTCAATGTTATTATCTACGTGTAGAAAAACCACACCATTTGTACATGAAAAACAAAGGTACTTGATACAGTCTGCTGTAAAAGTACAACTGAACACTGACCCACTTCAGTAAGGTGCCAAAAGATGCGAAATTGAGCCAGGCATCGGCAGCTGTTGAAAAATTGCAAATTTCCCTGGTTTCCATGGAGTAAGAGCCGTTGCTGTGCACGTGATTATGACATAAATGATCATTCAATTGTCACTACAGCCAAAAGTATTGGTCGGAGAGAAACGCGGTTTGCACCATTCGATTTCTCGTCACAAAAATACGTCGGATTAGCCTCTGACCAGCAACACTGGAACAGTTTTTCACTTTTGCATTTTTACCTGGTCTTTTTGTTAATTGAAATCGGCTACACTGTACTCTGTACCATCGCGACTGGTCATTACTATATTCAAGTTTTGACTATAAGTTATGTGCCCTTCGGTAGCCCAGAAGACCTGAAATCTTTCGGTTCAGCCCATTTAACTAACCCAGCAGTTGTCTTACTTCTAAATCGAAGACAATCTCAATGTCTTTATCTACGTGTAGAAAAACCACACCATTTGTACATAAAAAACACAAGGTACTTGATACAGTCTGCTGTAAAAAGTACAACTGACCCACAGACCCACATGAATAAGGTGCCTAAAGATGCCGAATTGAGCCAGGCATCGGCAGCTGTTGAAAAATTGCAAATTTCCCTGGTTTCCATGGAGTAAGAGCCGTTGCTACGCACGTGATTATGACATCAAGGATCATTCATTTGTCACTACAGCCAAAAGTATTGGTCGGAGAGCAACGCGGTTTTGCTCCATTCGATTTTCTCGTCACAAATACGTCGGATTAGCCTCTTACCAGCAGCACTGGAACAGTTTGTCCACTTTTGCATTTTTGCCTAGTCCTTTTTGTTAATTGAAACCGGCTACATTGTACTCTGTACAATCGCGACTGGTCATTACTATATTCAACTTTTGACTATATGTTATGTGCCCTTCGGTAGCCCAGAAGACTGAAATCTTTGGGGCTAAAGCCATTTAACTCACCCAGCAATTGTCTTACTTCTAAGTCGAAGACAATCTCAATGTCTTTATCTACGTGTAGAAAAACCACACCATTTGTACATAAAAAACACAAGGTACTTGATACAGTCTGCTGTAAAAAGTACAACTGACCACAGACCCACATGAATAAGGTGCCAAAAGATGCGGAATTCAGCCAGATATCGGCAGCTGTTGAAAAATTGCAAATTTCCCCTGGTTTCCATGGAGTAAGAGCCGTTGCTGTGCACGTGATTATGACATAAATGATCATTCAATTGTCACTACAGCCAAACGGTATTGGTCGGAGAGCAACGCGGTTTGCACCATTCGATTTGTCGTCACAAAATACGTCGGATTAGCCTCTTACCAGCAGCACTGGAACAATTTTTCCAATTTTGCATTTTTGTCTGGTCTTTTTGTTAATTGAAATCGGCTACACTGTACTATGTACCATCGCGACTGGTCATTACTATATTCAACTTTTGACTATAAGTTATGTGCCCTTCGGTAGCCCAGAAGGCGTCAAATCTTTGGGCTAAGCCCATTTAACTCACCAGCAATTGCCTTACTTCTAAGTCGAAGACAGTCTCAATGTCTTTATCTACGTGTAGAAAAAACCAGACCATTTGTACATAAAAGAACACAAGGTACTTGATACAGTCTGCTGTAAAAAGTACAACTGAACACTGACCCACTTCAGTAAGGTGCCAAAAGATGCGGAATTGGGCCAGGTATCGGCAGCTGTTGAAAAATTGCAAATTTCCCTGGTTTCCATGGAGTAAGAGCCGTGGCTGTGCACGTGATTATGACATAAATGATCATTCAATTGTCACTACAGCCAAAAGTATTGGTCGGAGAGCAACGCGGATTGCACCATTCGATTTCTCGTCACAAAATACGTCGGATTAGCCTCTTACCAACAGCACTGGAACAATTTTTCCAATTTTGCATTTTTGCCTGTCTTTTTGTTAATTGAAATCGGCTACACTGTACTATGTACCATCGCGACTGGTCATTACTATATTCAACTTTTGACTATATGTTATGTGCCCTTCGGTAGCCCAGAAGACGTCAAATCTTTGGGCTAAGCCCATTTAACTCACCCAGCAATTGCCTTACTTCTAAGTCGAAGACAATCTCAATGTCTTTATCTACGTGTAGAAAAACCACACCATTTGTACATGAAAAACACAAGGTACTTGATACAGTCTGCTGTAAAAAGTACAACTGAACACAGACCCACTTCAGTAAGGTGCCAAAAGATGCGGAATTGAGTCAGGCATCGGCAGCTGGTAAAAAATTGCAAATTTCCCTGGTTTCCACGGAGTAGAGTTGTTGCTGTGCACGTGATTATGACATAAATGATCATTCAATTGTCACTACAGCCAAAAGTATTGGTCGAAGAGCAACGCGGTTTGCACCATTCGATTTCTCGTAACAAAATACGTCGGATTAGGCTCTTATTAGCAGCACTGGAACAGTTTTTCCACTTTTGGCATTTTTACCTGGTCTTTTTGTTAATTGAAATCGGCTACACTGTACTCTGTACAATCGCGACTGGTCATTACTATATTCAACTTTTGACTATAAGTTACGTGCCCTTCGGTAGCCCAGAAGACCCTGAAATCTTTGGGCTAACCCCATTTAACTCACCCAGCAATTGTCTTACTTCTAAGTCCAAGACAATCTCAATGTCTTTATCTACGTGTAGAAAAACCACCACCATTTGTACATAAAAAACACAAGGTACTTGATACAGTCTGCTGTAAAAAGTACAACTGACCACAGACCCACATGAATAAGGTGCCAAAAGATGCGGAATTCAGCCAGGTATAGGCAGCTGTTGAAAAATTGCAAATTTCCCTGGTTTCCATGGAGTAAGAGCCGTTGCTGTGCACGTGATTATGACATAAATGATCATTCAATTGTCACTACAGCCAAAAGTATTGGTCGGAGAGCAACGCGGTTTGCACCATTCCATTTGTCGTCACAAAATACGTCGGATTAGCCTCTTACCAGCAGCACTGGAACAATTTTTCCAATTTTGCATTTTTGTCTGGTCTTTTTGTTAACTGAAATCGGCTACACTGTACTATGTACCATCGCACTGGTCATTACTATATTCAACTTTTGACTATAAGTTATGTGCCCTTCGGTAGCCCAGAAGGCGTCAAATCTTTGGGCTAAGCCCATTTAACTCACCCAGCAATTGCCTTACTTCTAAGTAGAAGACAATCTCAATGTTATTATCTACGTGTAGAAAAACCACACCATTTGTACATGAAAAACACAAGGTACTTGATACAGTCTGCCTGTAAAAAGTACAACTGAACACTGACCCACTTCAGTAAGGTGCCAAAAGATGCGAAATTGAGCCAGGCATCGCAGCTGTTGAAAAAATTGCAAATTTCCCTGGTTTCCATGGAGTAAGAGCCGTTGCTGTGCACGTGATTATGACATAAATGATCATTCAATTGTCACTACAGCCAAAAGTATTGGTCGGAGAGAAACGCGGTTTGCACCATTCGATTTCTCGTCACAAAATACGTCGGATTAGCCTCTGACCAGCAACACTGGAACAGTTTTTCCACTTTTGCATTTTTACCTGGTCTTTTTGTTAATTGAAATCGGCTACACTGTACTCTGTACCATCGCGACTGGTCATTACTATATTCAAGTTTTGTCTATAAGTTATGTGCCCTTCGGTAGCCCAGAAGACCTGAAATCTTTCGGTTCAGCCCATTTAACTAACCCAGCAGTTGTCTTACTTCTAAATCGAAGACAATCTCAATGTCTTTATCTACGTGTAGAAAAACCACACCATTTGTACATGAAAAACACAAGGTACTTGATACAGTCTGCTGTAAAAAGTACAACTGACCACAGACCCACATGAATAAGGTGCCAAAAGATGCCGAATTGAGCCAGGCATCGGCAACTGTTGAAAAATTGCAAATTTCCCTGGTTTCCATGGAGTAAGAGCCGTTGCTACGCACGTGATTATGACATCAAGGATCATTCATTTGTCACTACAGCCAAAAGTATTGGTCGGAGAGCAACGCGGTTTGCTCCATTCGATTTCTCGTCACAAAATACGTCGGATTAGCCTCTTACCAGCAGCACTGGAACAGTTTGTCCACTTTTGCATTTTTGCCTGGTCTTTTTGTTAATTGAAACCGGCTACATTGTACTCTGTACAATCGCGACTGGTCATTACTATATTCAACTTTTGACTATATGTTATGTGCTCTTCGGTAGCCCAGAAGACCTGAAATCTTTGGGCTAAGCCCATTTAACTCACCCAGCAATTGTCTTACTTCTAAGTCGAAGACAATCTCAATGTCTTTATCTACGTGTAGAAAAACCACACCATTTGTACATAAAAAACACAAGGTACTTGATACAGTCTGCTGTAAAAAGTACAACTGACCACAGACCCACATGAATAAGGTGCCAAAAGATGCGGAATTCAGCCAGGTATCGGCAGCTGTTGAAAAATTGCAAATTTCCCTGGTTTCCATGGAGTAAGAGCCGTTGCTGTGCACGTGATTATGACATAAATGATCATTCAATTGTCACTACAGCCAAAAGTATTGGTCGGAGTGAAACGCGGTTTGCACCATTCGATTTGTCGTCACAAAATACGTCGGATTAGCCTCTTACCAGCAGCACTGGAACAATTTTTCCAATTTGCATTTTTGTCTTGTCTTTTTGTTAATTGAAATCGGCTACACAGTACTATGTACCATCGCGACTGGTCATTACTATATTCAACTTTTGACTATAAGTTATGTGCCCTTCGGTAGCCCAGAAGGCGTCAAATCTTTGGGCTATGCCCATTTAACTTACCCAGCAATTGTCTTACTTCTAAGTGCAAGAAAATCTCAATGTCTTTATCTACGTGTAGAAAAACCACACCATTTGTACATGAAAAACACAAGGTACTTGATACAGTCTGCTGTAAAAAGTACAACTGAACACTGACCCATTTCAGTAAGCTGCCAAAAGATGCGGAATTGAGCCAGGCATCGGCAGCTGTTGAAAAATTGCAAATTTCCCTGGTTTCCATGGACTAAGAGCCGTTGCTGGGCACGTGATTATGACATAAATGATCATTCAATTGTCACTACAGCCAAAAGTATTGGTCGGAGAGAAACGCGGTTTGCACCATTCGATTTCTCGTCACAAAATACGTCGGATTAGCCTCTTACCAGCAGCACTGGAACAGTTTTCCACTTTTGCATTTTTACCTGGTCTTTTTGTTAATTGAAATCGGCTACACTGTACTCTGTACAATCGCGACTGGTCATTACTATATTCAACTTTTGACTATAAGTTATGTGCCCTTCGGTAGCCCAGAAGACGTCAAATCTTTCGGCTAAGCCCATTTAACTCACCCAGCAATTGTCTTAACTTCTAAGTCCAAGACAATGTCAATGTCTTTATCTACGTGTAGAAAAACCACACCATTTGTACATAAAAAACACAAGGTACTTGATACAGTCTGCTGTAAAAAGTACAACTCACCACAGACCCACATGAATAAGGTGCCAAAAGATGCGGAATTGAGCCAGGTATCGGCAGCTGTTGAAAAATTGCAAATTT
This sequence comes from Liolophura sinensis, assembly GCF_032854445.1. Lineage (NCBI taxonomy): Eukaryota > Metazoa > Mollusca > Polyplacophora > Chitonida > Chitonidae > Liolophura > Liolophura sinensis. Next base: position 8,492 of record NW_027018455.1, read on the forward strand.
CCCTGGTTTCCATGGAGTAAGAGCCGTTGCTGTGCACGTGATTATGACATAAATGATCATTCAATTGTCACTACAGCAAAAGTATTGGTCGGAGAGCAACGCGGTTTGCACCATTCGATTTGTCGTCACAAAATACGTCAGATTAGCCTCTTACCAGCAGCACTGGAAGAATTTTTTCCATTTTTGCATTTTTGCCTGGTCTTTTTGTTAATTGAAATCGGCTACACTGTACAATGTACCATCGCGACTGGTCATTACTATATTCAACTTTTGACTATATGTTATGTGCCCTTCGGTAGCCCAGAAGACCTAAAATCTTTGGGCTAAGCCCATTTAACTCACCCAGCAATTGCCTTACTTCTAAGTCAAGACAATCTAATGTCTTTATCTACGTGTAGAAAAACCACACCATTTGTACATGAAAAACACAAGGTACTTGATACAGTCTGCTGTAAAAAGTACAACTGAACACTGACCCACTTCAGTAAGGTGCCAAAAGATGCGGAATTGAGTCAGGCATCGGCAGCTGTTAAAAATTGCAAATTTCACTGGTTTCCACGGAGTAAGAGCCGTTGCTGTGCACGTGAGTATGACATAAATGATCATTCAATTGTCACTACAGCCAAAAGTATTGGTCGGAGAGCATCGCGCTTTGCACCAGTCGATTTCTCGTCACAAAATACGTCGGATTAGCCTCTTACCAGCAGCACTGGAACAGTTTGTCCACTTTTGCATTTTACCTGGTCTTTTTGTTAATTGAAATCGGCTACACTGTACTCTGTACAATCGCGACTGGTCATTACTATATTCAACTTTTGACTATAAGTTATGTGCCCTTCGGTAGCCCAGAAGACGTCAAATCTTTGGGCTAAGCCCATTTAACTCACCCAGCAATTGTCTTACTTCTAAGTCGAAGACAATCTCAATGTCTTTATCTACGTGTAGAAAGACCACACCATTTGTACGTGAAAAACACAAGGTACTTGATACAGTCTGCTGTAAAAGTACAACTCAACACTGACCCACTTCAGTAAGTTGCCAAAAGATTTGGAATTGAGCCAGGCATCGGCAGCTGTTGAAAAATTGCAAATTTCCCTGGTTTCCATGGAGTAAGAGCCGTTGCTGGGCACGTGATTATGACATAAATGATCATTCAATTGTCACTACAGCCAAAAGTATTGGTCGGAGAGCAACCCGGATGCATCATTCGATTTCTCGTCACAAAATACGTCGGATTAGCCTCTGACCAGCAACACTGGAACAGTTTTTCCACTTTTGCATTTTTGCCTGGTTTTTTTGTTAATTGAAATCGGCTACACTGTACTATGTACAATCGCGACTGGTCATTACTATATTCAACTTTTGACTATATGTTATGTGCCCTTCGGTAGCCCAGAAGACGTCAAATCTTTGGCTAAGCCCATTTAACTCACCCAGCAATTGCCTTACTTCTAAGTCCAAGACAATCTCAATGTCTTTATCTACGTGTAGAAAAACCACACCATTTGTACATGAAAAACACAAGGTACTTGATACAGTCTGCTGTAAAAAAATACAACTGAACACTGACCCACTTCAGTAAGGTACCAAAAGATGCGGAATTGAGTCAGGCATCGGCAGCTGTTAAAAAATTGCAAATTTCCCTGGTTTCCACGGAGTAAGAGCCGTTGCTGTGCACGTGATTATGACATAAATGATCATTCAATTGTCGCTACAGCCAAAAGTATTGGTCGGAGAGCAACGCGGATTGCACCATTCGATTTGTCGTCACAAAATACGTCGGATTAGCCTCTTACCAGCAGCACTGGAACAGTTTTTCCACTTTTGCATTTTTGCCTGGTCTTTTTGTTAATTGAAATCGGCTACACTGTACTCTGTACAATCGCGACTGGTCATTACTATATTCAACTTTTGACTATAAGTTATGTGCCCTTCGGTAGCCCAGAAGACGTCAAATCTTTGGGCTAAGCCCATTTAACTCACCCAGCAATTGTCTTACTTCTAAGTCCAAGACAATCTCAATGTCTTTATCTACGTGTAGAAAAACCACACCATTTGTACATAGAAAACACAAGGTACTTGATACAGTCTGCTGTAAAAAGTACAACTAAACACTGACCCACATTTATAAGGTGCCAAAAGATGCGGAATTGGGCCAGGCATCGGCAGCTGTTAAAAAATTGCAAATATCCCTGGTTTCCATGGAGTAAGAGCCGTTGCTGTGCACGTGATTATGACATCAATGATCATTCATTTGTCACTACAGCCAAAAGTATTGGTCGGAGAGAAACGCGGTTTGCACCATTCGATTTCTCGTCACAAAATACGTCGGATTAGCCTCTTACCAGCAGCACTGGAACAGTTTTTCCACTTTTGCATTTTTACCTGGTCTTTTTGTTAATTGAAATCGGCTACACTGTACTCTGTACAATCGCGACTGGTCATTACTATATTCAACTTTTGACTATAAGTTATGTGCCCTTTGGTAGCCCAGAAGACGTCAAATATTTGGGCTAAGCCCATTTAACTCACCCACCAATTTTCTTACTTCTAAGTCCAAGACAATCTCAATGTCTTTATCTACGTGTAGAAAAACCAGACCATTTGTACATAAAAGAACACAAGGTACTTGATACAGTCTGCTGTAAAAAGTACAACTGAACACTGACCCACTTCAGTAAGCTGCCAAAAGATGTGGAATTGAGCCAGGCATCGGCAGCTGTTGAAAAATTGCAAATTTCCCTGGTTTCCATGGAGTAAGAGCCGTTGCTGTGCACGTGATTATGACATAAATGATCATTCAATTGTCACTACAGCCAAAAGTATTGGTCGGAGAGCAACGCGGTTTGCACCATTCGATTTGTCGTCACAAAATACGTCAGATTAGCCTCTTACCAGCAGCACTGGAAGAATTTTTCCATTTTTGCATTTTTCCCTGGTCTTTTTGTTAATTGAAATCGGCTACACTGTACTCTGTACCATCGCGACTGGTCATTACTATATTCAACTTTTGACTATATGTTATGTGCCCTTCGGTAGCCCAGAAGACGTCAAATCTTTGGGCTAAGCCCATTTAACTCACCCAGCAATTGCCTTACTTCTAAGTCGAAGACAATCTCAATGTCTTTATCTACGTGTAGAAAAACCACACCATTTGTACATGAAAAACACAAGGTACTTGATACAGTCTGCTGTAAAAAGTACAACTGAACACAGACCCACTTCAGTAAGGTGCCAAAAGATGCGGAATTGAGTCAGGCATCGGCAGCTGGTAAAAAATTGCAAGTTTCCCTGGTTTCCACGGAGTAAGAGTTGTTGCTGTGCACGTGATTATGACATAAATGATCATTCAATTGTCACTACAGCCAAAAGTATTGGTCGAAGAGCAACGCGGTTTGCACCATTCGATTTCTCGTCACAAAATACGTCGGATTAGCCTCTTATTAGCAGCACTGGAACAGTTTTTCCACTTTTGCATTTTTACCTGGTCTTTTTGTTAATTGAAATCGGCTACACTGTACTCTGTACAATCGCGACTGGTCATAACTATATTCAACTTTTGACTATAAGTTACGTGCCCTTCGGTAGCCCAGAAGACGTCAAATCTTTGGGCTAAGCCCATTTAACTCACCCAGCAATTGTCTTACTTCTAAGTCCAAGACAATCTCAATGTCATTATCTACGTGTAGAAAAACCACACCATTTGTACATAAAAAACACAAGGTACTTGATACAGTCTGCTGTAAAAAGTACAACTGAACACTGACCCACTTCAGTAAGGTGCCAGAAGATGCGAAATTGAGCCAGGAATCGGCAGCTGTTGAAAAATTGCAAATTTCCCTGGTTTCCATGGAGTAAGAGCCGTTGCTGGGCACGTGATTATGACATAAATGATCATTCAATTGTCACTACAGCCAAAAGTATTGGTCGGAGAGAAACGCGGTTTGCACCATTCGATTTCTCGTCACAAAATACGTCGGATTAGCCTCTGACCAGCAACACTGGAACAGTTTTTCCACTTTTGCATTTTTACCTGGTCTTTTTGTTAATTGAAATCGGCTACACTGTACTCTGTACCATCGCGACTGGTCATTACTATATTCAACTTTTGACTATAAGTTATGTGCCCTTCGGTAGCCCAGAAGACCTGAAATATTTCGGTTTAGCCCATTTAACTCACCCAGCAATTGTCTTACTTCTAAGTCGAAGACAATCTCAATGTCTTTATCTACGTGTAGAAAAACCACACCATTTGTACATAAAAAACACAAGGTACTTGATACAGTCTGCTGTAAAAAGTACAACTGACCACAGACCCACATGAATAAGGTGCCAAAAGATGCGGAATTGAGCCAGGTATCGGCAGCTGTTGAAAAATTGCAAATTTCCCTGGTTTCCATGGAGTAAGAGCCGTTGCTGGGCACGTGATTATGACATCAAGGATCATTAATTTGTCACTACAGCCAAAAGTGTTGGTCGGAGAGCAACGCGGTTTGCTCCATTCGATTTCTCGTCACAAAATACGTCGGATTAGCCTCTTACCAGCAGCACTGGAACAGTTTGTCCACTTTTGCATTTTTGCCTGGTCTTTTTGTTAATTGAAACCGGCTACATTGTACTCTGTACAATCACAACTGGTCATTACTATATTCAACTTTTGACTATATGTTATGTGCCCTTCGGTAGCCCAGAAGACCTGAAATCTTTGGGCTAAGCCCATTTAACTCACCCAGCAATTGTCTTACTTCTAAGTCCAAGACAATCTCAATGTCTTTATCTACGTGTAGAAAAACCACACCACTTGTACGTGAAAAACACAAGGTACTTGATACAGTCTGCTGTAAAAAGTACAACTCAACACTGACCCACTTCAGTAAGTTGCCAAAAGATGCGGAATTGAGCCAGGCATCGGCAGCTGTTGAAAAATTGCAAATTTCCCTGGTTTCCATGGAGTAAGAGCCGTTGCTGGGCACGTGATTATGACATAAATGATCATTCAATTGTCACTACAGCCAAAAGTATTGGTCGGAGAGCAACGCGGATTGCACCATTCGATTTCTCGTCACAAAATACGTCGGATTAGCCTCTTACCAGCAACACTGGAACAGTTTTTCCACTTTTCCATTTTTATCTGGTCTTTTTGTTAATTGAAATCGGCTACACTGTACTCTGTACAATCGCGACTGGTCATTACTATATTCAAGTTTTGACTATAAGTTATGTGCCCTTCGGTAGCCTAGAAGACCTGAAATCTTTGGGCTAAGCCCATTTAACTCACCCAGCAATTGTCTTACTTCTAAGTGCAAGAAAATCTCAATGTCTTTATCTACGTGTAGAAAAACCAGACCATTTGTACATGAAAAACACAAGGTACTTGACACAGTCTGCTGTAAAAAGTACAACTGAACACTGACCCATTTCAGTAAGCTGCCAAAAGATGCGGAATTGAGCCAGGCATCGGCAGCTGTTGAAAAATTGCAAATTTCCCTGGTTTCCATGGACTAAGGGCCGTTGCTGGGCACGTGATTATGACATAAATGATCATTCAATTGTCACTACAGCCAAAAGTATTGGTCGGAGAGAAACGCGGTTTGCACCATTCGATTTCTCGTCACAAAATACGTCGGACTAGCCTCTTACCAGCAGCACTGGAACAGTTTGTCCACTTTTGCATTTTTACCTGGTCTTTTTGTTAATTGAAATCGGCTACACTGTACTCTGTACAATCGCGACTGGTCATTACTATATTCAACTTTTGACTATAAGTTATGTGCCCTTCGGTAGCCCAGAAGACGTCAAATCTTTGGGCTAAGCCCATTTAACTCACCCAGCAATTGTCTTACTTCTAAGTCCAAGACAATCTCAATGTCTTTATCTACGTGTAGAAAAACCACACCATTTGTACATAAAAAACACAAGGTACTTGATACAGTCTGCTGTAAAAAGTACAACTGAACACTGACCCACTTCAGTAAGGTGCCAAAAGATGCCGAATTGAGCCAGGCATCGGCAGCTGTTGAAAAATTGCAAATTTCCCTGGTTTCCATGGAGTAAGAGCCGTTGCTGGCTACGTGATTATGACATAAATGATCACTCAATTGTCACTACAGCCAAAAGTATTGGTCGGAGAGAAACGCGGTTTGCACCATTCGATTTCTCGTCACAAAATACGTCGGATTAGCCTCTTACCAGCAGCACTGGAACAGTTTTTCCACTTTTGCATTTTTGCCTGGTCTTTTTGTTAATTGAAATCGGCTACACTGTACTCTGTACAATCGCGACTGGTCATTACTATATTCAACTTTTGACTATAAGTTATGTGCCCTTCGGTAGCCCAGAAGACGTCAAATCTTTGGGCTAAGCCCATTTAACTCACCCAGCAATTGTCTTACTTCTAAGTCCAAGACAATCTCAATGTCTTTATATACGTGTAGAAAAACCACACCATTTGTACATAAAAAACACAAGGTACTTGATACAGTCTGCTGTAAAAAGTACAACTGACAACAGACCCACATGAATAAGGTGCCAAAAGATGCGGAATTGAGCCAGGTATCGGCAGCTGTTGAAAAATTGCAAATTTCCCTGGTTTCCATGGAGTAAGAGCCGTTGCTGTGCACGTGATTATGACATCAATTATCATTCAATTGTCACTACAGCCAAAAGTATTGGTCGAAGAGCAACGCGGTTTGCACCATTCGATTTCTCGTCACAAAATACGTCGGATTAGCCTCTTACCAGCAGCACTGGAACAGTTTTTCCACTTTTGCATTTTTGCCTGGTCTTTTTGTTAATTGAAATCGGCTACACTGTAATATGTACCATCGCGACTGGTCATTACTATATTCAATTTTTGACTATAAGTTATGTGCCCTTCGGTAGCCCAGAAGACGTCAAATCTTTGGGCTAAGCCCATTTAACTCACCCAGCAATTGCCTTACTTCTAAGTCCAAGACAATCTCAATGTCTTTATCTACGTGTAGAAAAACCAGACCATTTGTACATAAAAAACACAAGGTACTTGATACAGTCTGCTGTAAAAAGTACAACTAAACACTGACCCACATTTATAAGGTGCCAAAAGATGAGGAATTGGGCCAGGCATCGGCAGCTGTTAAAAAATTGCAAATATCCCTGGTTTCCATGGAGTAAGAGCCGTTGCTGGGCACGTGATTATGACATTAATGATCATTCAATTGTCACTACAGCCAAAAGTATCGGTCGGAGAGCATCGCGGTTTGCACCATTCGATTTCTCGTCACAAAATACGTCGGATAAGCCTCTTACCAGCAGCACTGGAACAGTTTTTCCACTTTTGCATTTTTACCTGGTCTTTTTGTTAATTGAAATCGGCTACACTGTACTATGTACCATCGCGACTGGTCATTACTATATTCAACTTTTGACTATAAGTTATGTGCCCTTCGGTAGCCCAGAAGACGTCAAATATTTGGGCTAAGCCCATTTAACTAACCCAGCAACTGCCTTACTTCTAAGTCCAAGACAATCTCAATGTCTTTATCTACGTGTAGAAAAACCACACCATTTGTACATGAAAAACACAAGGTACTTGATACAGTCTGCTGTAAAAAGTACAACTGAACACTGACCCACTTAAGTAAGGTGCCAAAAGATGCGGAATTGAGCCAGGCATCGGCAGCTGTTAAAAAATTGCAAATTTCCCTGGTTTCCATGGAGTAAGAGCCGTTGCTGTGCACGTGATTATGACATAAATGATCATTTAATTGTCGCTACAGCCAAAAGTATTGGTCGGAGAGCAACGCGGATTGCACCATTCGATTTCTCGTCAGAAAAAAAGTCGGATTAGCCTCTTACTAGTAGCTCTGGAACAGTTTTTCCACTTTTTCATTTTTGCCTGGTCTTTTTGTTAATTGAAACCGGCTACACTGTACTCTGTACAATTGCGACTGGTCATTACTATATTCAACTTTTGACTATAAGTTATGTGCCCTTCGGTAGCCCAGAAGACCTGAAATCTTTGGGCTAAGATCATTTAACTCACCCAGCCAGTGTCTTACTTCTAAGTGCAAGACAATCTCAATGTCTTTATCTACGTGTAGAAAAACCACACCATTTGTACATAAAAAACACAAGGTACTTGATACAGTCTGCTGTAAAAAGTACAACTAAACACTGACCCACATCTATAAGGTGCCAAAAGATGCGGAATTGGGCCAGGCATTGGCAGCTGTTAAAAAATTGCAAATATCCCTGGTTTCCATGGAGTAAGAGCCGTTGCTACGCACGTGATTATGACATAAATGATCATTCAATTGTCGCTACAGCCAAAAGTATTGGTCGGAGAGCAACGCGGTTTGCACCATTCGATTTGTCGTCACAAAATACGTCGGAATAGCCTCTTACCAGCAGCACTGGAACAGTTTTTCCACTTTTGCATTTTTGCCTGGTCTTTTTGTTATTTGAAACCGGCTACACTGTACTCTGTACAATCGCGACTGGTCATTACTATATTCAACTTTTGACTACAAGTTATGTGCCCTTCGGTAGCCCAGAAGACGTCAATTCTTTGAGCTACGCCCATTTAACTCACCCAGCAATTGCCTTACTTCTAAGTGCAAGACAATCTCAATGTCTTTATCTACGTGTAGAAAAACCACACCATTTGTACGTGAAAAACACAAGGTACTTGATACAGTCTGCTGTAAAAAGTACAACTGAACACTGACCCACGTCAGTAAGGTGCCAAAAGATGCCGAATTGAGCCAGGCATCGGCAGCTGTTGAAAAATTGCAAATTTCCCTGGTTTTCATGGAGTAAGAGCCGTTGCTGTGCACGTGATTATGACATAAATGATCATTGAATTGTCGCTACAGCCAAAAGTATTGGTTGGAGAGCAACGCGGTTTGCACCATTCGATTTCTCGTCACAAAATACGTCGGATTAGCCTCTTACCAGCAGCACTGGAACAGTTTTTTCCACTTTTGCATTTTTGCCTGGTCTTTTTGTTAATTGAAATCGGCTACACTGTACTCTGTACAATCGCGACTGGTCATTACTATATTCAACTTTTGACTATAAGTTATGTGCCCTTCGGTAGCCCAGAAGACCTGAAATCTTTGGGCTAAGCCCATTTAAATCACCCAGCAATTGCCTTACTTCTAAGTGCAAGACAATCTCAAAGTCTTTATCTACGTGTAGAAAAACCACACCATTTGTACATGAAAAACACAAGGTACTTGATACAGTCTGCTGTAAAAAGTACAACTGAACACTGACCCACTTCAGTAAGGTGCCAAAAGATGCCGAATTGAGCCAGGCATCGGACGCTGTTGAAAAATTGCAAATTTCCCTGGTTTCCATGGAGTAAGAGCCGTTGCTGGGCACGTGATTATGACATAAATGATCATTCAATTGTCACTACAGCCAAAAGTATTGGTCGGAGAGCAACGCGGTTTCCACCATTCGATTTCTCGTCACAAAATACGTCGGATTAGCCTCTTTCCAGCAGCACTGGAACAGTTTTTCTACTTTTGCATTTTTACCTGGTCTTTTTGTTAATTGAAATCGGCTACACTGTACTCTGTACAATCGCGACTGGTCATTACTATTATCAACTTTTGACTATAAGTTATGTGCCCTTCGGTAGCCCAGGACACGTCAAATCTTTGGGCTAAGCCCATTTAACTCACCCAGCAATTGCCCTTCTTCTAAATCCAAGACAATCTCAATGTCTTTATCTACGTGTAAAAAAACCACACCATTTGTACATGAAAAACACAAAGTACTTGATACAGTCTGCTGTAAAAAGTACAACTAAACACTGAACCACATTTATAAGGTGCCAAAAGATGCGGAATTGGGCCAGGCATTGGCAGCTGTTGAAAAATTGCAAATATCCTTGGTTTCCATGGAGTAAGAGCCGTTGCTGGGCACGTGAATATGACATTAATGATCATTGAATTGTCACTACAGCCAAAAGTATTGGTCGGAGAGCAACGCGGTTTGCACCATTCGATTTCTTGTCACAAAATACGTCGGATTAGCCTCTTACGAGCAGCACTGGAACAGTTTTTCCACTTTTGCATTTTTACCTGGTCTTTTTGTTAATTGAAATCGGCTACACTGTACTCTGTACAATCGCGACTGGTCATTACTATATTCAACTTTTGACTATAAGTTATGGGCTCTTCGGTAGCCCAGAAGACGTCAAATCTTTGGGCTAAGCCCATTTAACTCACCCAGCAATTGTCTTACTTCTAAGTCCAAGACAATCTCAATGTCTTTATCTACGTGTAGAAAAAACCACACCATTTGTACATAAAAAACACAAGGTACTTGATACAGTCTGCTGTAAAAAGTACAACTGACCACACACCCACATGAATAAGGTGCCAAAAGATGCGGAATTGAGCCAGGTATCGGCAGCTGTTGAAAAATTGCAAATTTCCCTGGTTTCCATGGAGTAAGAGCCGTTGCTGTGCACGTGATTATGACATAAATGATCATTCAATTGTCACTACAGCCAAAAGTATTGGTCGGAGAGCAACGCGTATTGCATCATTCGATTTCTCGTCACAAAATACGTCGGATTAGCCTCTTACCAGCAGCACTGGAACAGTTTTTCCACTTTTGCATTTTTGCCTGGTCTTTTTTTTAATTGAAATCGGCTACACTGTACTCTGTACATTCGCGACTGGTCATTACTATATTCAACTTTTGACTATAAGTTATGTGCCCTTCGGTAGCCCAGAAGACCTGAAATCTTTGGGCTAAGCCCATTTAACTCACCCAGCAATTGCCTGACTTCTAAGTGCAAGACAATCTCAATGTCTTTATCTACGTGTAGAAAAACCACACCATTTGTACGTGAAAAACACAAGGTACTTGATACAGTCTGCTGTAAAAAGTACAACTGAACACTGACCCACTTCAGTAAGGTGCCAAAAGATGCCGAATTGAGCCAGGCATCGGCAGCTGTTGAAAAATTGCAAATTTCCCTGGTTTCCATGGAGTAAGAGCCGTTGCTGGCTACGTGATTATGACATAAATGATCACTCAATTGTCACTACAGCCAAAAGTATTGGTCGGAGAGAAACGCGGTTTGCACCATTCGATTTCTCGTCACAAAATACGTCGGATTAGCCTCTTACCAGCAGCACTGGAACAGTTTTTCCACTTTTGCATTTTTGCCTGGTCTTTTTGTTAATTGAAATCGGCTACACTGTACTCTGTACAATCGCGACTGGTCATTACTATATTCAACTTTTGACTATAAGTTATGTGCCCTTCGGTAGCCCAGAAGACGTCAAATCTTTGGGCTAAGCCCATTTAACTCACCCAGCAATTGCCTTTCTTCTAAGTCCAAGACAATCTCAATGTCTTTATCTACGTGTAGAAAAACCACACCATTTGTACATGAAAAACACAAAGTACTTGATACAGTCTGCTGTAAAAAGTACAACTAAACACTGAACCACATTTATAAGGTGCCAAAAGATGCGGAGTTGGGCCAGGCATCGGCAGCTGTTAAAAAATTGCAAATTTCCCTGGTTTCCATGGAGTAAGAGCCGTTGCTACGCACGTGATTATGACATAAATGATCATTCAATTGTCGCTACAGCCAAAAGTATTGGTCGGAGAGCAACGCGGATTGCACCATTCGATTTCACGTCACAAAATACGTCGGATTAGCCTCTTACTAGTAGCACTGGAACAGTTTTTCCACTTTTGCATTTTTGCCTGGTCTTTTTGTTAATTGAAACCGGCTACACTGTACTCTGTACAATCGCGACTAGTCATTACTATATTCAACTTTTGACTATAAGTTATGTGCCCTTCGGTAGCCCAGAAGACCTGAAATCTTTGGGCCAAGCCCATTTAACTCACCCAGCAATTGTCTTGCTTCTAAGTGCAAAATAATCTCAATGTCTTTATCTACGTGTAGAAAAACCAGACTATTTCTACATAAAAAACACAAAGTACTTGATACAGTCTGCTGTAAAAAGTACAACTATACACTGACCCACATTTATAAGGTGCCAAAAGATGCGGAATTTAGTCAGGCATCGGCAGCTGTTGAAAAATTGCAAATTTCCCTGGTTTTCATGGAGTAAGAGCCGTTGCTGTGCACGTGATTATGACATAAATGATCATTGAATTGTCGCTACAGCCAAAAGTATTGGTTGGAGAGCAACGCGGTTTGCACCATTCGATTTCTCGTCACAAAATACGTCGGATTAGCCTCTTACCAGCAGCACTGGAACAGTTTTTTCCACTTTTGCATTTTTGCCTGGTCTTTTTGTTAATTGAAATCGGCTACACTGTACTCTGTACAATCGCGACTGGTCATTACTATATTCAACTTTTGACTATAAGTTATGTGCCCTTCGGTAGCCCAGAAGACCTGAAATCTTTGGGCTAAGCCCATTTAAATCACCCAGCAATTGCCTTACTTCTAAGTGCAAGACAATCTCAAAGTCTTTATCTACGTGTAGAAAAACCACACCATTTGTACATGAAAAACACAAGGTACTTGATACAGTCTGCTGTAAAAAGTACAACTGAACACTGACCCACTTCAGTAAGGTGCCAAAAGATGCCGAATTGAGCCAGGCATCGGACGCTGTTGAAAAATTGCAAATTTCCCTGGTTTCCATGGAGTAAGAGCCGTTGCTGGGCACGTGATTATGACATAAATGATCATTCAATTGTCACTACAGCCAAAAGTATTGGTCGGAGAGCAACGCGGTTTCCACCATTCGATTTCTCGTCACAAAATACGTCGGATTAGCCTCTTTCCAGCAGCACTGGAACAGTTTTTCTACTTTTGCATTTTTACCTGGTCTTTTTGTTAATTGAAATCGGCTACACTGTACTCTGTACAATCGCGACTGGTCATTACTATTATCAACTTTTGACTATAAGTTATGTGCCCTTCGGTAGCCCAGGACACGTCAAATCTTTGGGCTAAGCCCATTTAACTCACCCAGCAATTGCCCTTCTTCTAAATCCAAGACAATCTCAATGTCTTTATCTACGTGTAAAAAAACCACACCATTTGTACATGAAAAACACAAAGTACTTGATACAGTCTGCTGTAAAAAGTACAACTAAACACTGAACCACATTTATAAGGTGCCAAAAGATGCGGAATTGGGCCAGGCATTGGCAGCTGTTGAAAAATTGCAAATATCCTTGGTTTCCATGGAGTAAGAGCCGTTGCTGGGCACGTGAATATGACATTAATGATCATTGAATTGTCACTACAGCCAAAAGTATTGGTCGGAGAGCAACGCGGTTTGCACCATTCGATTTCTTGTCACAAAATACGTCGGATTAGCCTCTTACGAGCAGCACTGGAACAGTTTTTCCACTTTTGCATTTTTACCTGGTCTTTTTGTTAATTGAAATCGGCTACACTGTACTCTGTACAATCGCGACTGGTCATTACTATATTCAACTTTTGACTATAAGTTATGGGCTCTTCGGTAGCCCAGAAGACGTCAAATCTTTGGGCTAAGCCCATTTAACTCACCCAGCAATTGTCTTACTTCTAAGTCCAAGACAATCTCAATGTCTTTATCTACGTGTAGAAAAACCACACCATTTGTACATAAAAAACACAAGGTACTTGATACAGTCTGCTGTAAAAAGTACAACTGACCACACACCCACATGAATAAGGTGCCAAAAGATGCGGAATTGAGCCAGGTATCGGCAGCTGTTGAAAAATTGCAAATTTCCCTGGTTTCCATGGAGTAAGAGCCGTTGCTGTGCACGTGATTATGACATAAATGATCATTCAATTGTCACTACAGCCAAAAGTATTGGTCGGAGAGCAACGCGTATTGCATCATTCGATTTCTCGTCACAAAATACGTCGGATTAGCCTCTTACCAGCAGCACTGGAACAGTTTTTCCACTTTTGCATTTTTGCCTGGTCTTTTTTTTAATTGAAATCGGCTACACTGTACTCTGTACATTCGCGACTGGTCATTACTATATTCAACTTTTGACTATAAGTTATGTGCCCTTCGGTAGCCCAGAAGACCTGAAATCTTTGGGCTAAGCCCATTTAACTCACCCAGCAATTGCCTGACTTCTAAGTGCAAGACAATCTCAATGTCTTTATCTACGTGTAGAAAAACCACACCATTTGTACGTGAAAAACACAAGGTACTTGATACAGTCTGCTGTAAAAAGTACAACTGAACACTGACCCACTTCAGTAAGGTGCCAAAAGATGCCGAATTGAGCCAGGCATCGGCAGCTGTTGAAAAATTGCAAATTTCCCTGGTTTCCATGGAGTAAGAGCCGTTGCTGGCTACGTGATTATGACATAAATGATCACTCAATTGTCACTACAGCCAAAAGTATTGGTCGGAGAGAAACGCGGTTTGCACCATTCGATTTCTCGTCACAAAATACGTCGGATTAGCCTCTTACCAGCAGCACTGGAACAGTTTTTCCACTTTTGCATTTTTGCCTGGTCTTTTTGTTAATTGAAATCGGCTACACTGTACTCTGTACAATCGCGACTGGTCATTACTATATTCAACTTTTGACTATAAGTTATGTGCCCTTCGGTAGCCCAGAAGACGTCAAATCTTTGGGCTAAGCCCATTTAACTCACCCAGCAATTGCCTTTCTTCTAAGTCCAAGACAATCTCAATGTCTTTATCTACGTGTAGAAAAACCACACCATTTGTACATGAAAAACACAAAGTACTTGATACAGTCTGCTGTAAAAAGTACAACTAAACACTGAACCACATTTATAAGGTGCCAAAAGATGCGGAGTTGGGCCAGGCATCGGCAGCTGTTAAAAAATTGCAAATTTCCCTGGTTTCCATGGAGTAAGAGCCGTTGCTACGCACGTGATTATGACATAAATGATCATTCAATTGTCGCTACAGCCAAAAGTATTGGTCGGAGAGCAACGCGGATTGCACCATTCGATTTCACGTCACAAAATACGTCGGATTAGCCTCTTACTAGTAGCACTGGAACAGTTTTTCCACTTTTGCATTTTTGCCTGGTCTTTTTGTTAATTGAAACCGGCTACACTGTACTCTGTACAATCGCGACTAGTCATTACTATATTCAACTTTTGACTATAAGTTATGTGCCCTTCGGTAGCCCAGAAGACCTGAAATCTTTGGGCCAAGCCCATTTAACTCACCCAGCAATTGTCTTGCTTCTAAGTGCAAAATAATCTCAATGTCTTTATCTACGTGTAGAAAAACCAGACTATTTCTACATAAAAAACACAAAGTACTTGATACAGTCTGCTGTAAAAAGTACAACTATACACTGACCCACATTTATAAGGTGCCAAAAGATGCGGAATTTAGTCAGGCATCGGCAGCTGTTAAAAAATTGCAAATATCCCTGGTTTCCATGGAGTAAGAGCCGTTGCTGGGCATGTGATTATGACATCAATGCTCATTGAATTGTCGCTACAGCCAAAAGTATTGGTCGGAGAGAAACGCGGTTTGCACCATTCGATTTCTCGTCACAAAATACGTCGGATTAGCCTCTTACCAGCAGCACTGGAACAGTTTTTCCACTTTTGCATTTTTGCCTGGTCTTTTTGTTAATTGAAACCGGCTACACTGTACTCTGTACAATCGCGACTGGTCATTACTATATTCAACTTTTGACTATAAGTTATGTGCCCTTCGGTAGCCCAGAAGACCTGAAATCTTTGGGCCAAGCCCATTTAACTCACCCAGCAATTGTCTTGCTTTTAAGTGCAAAATAATCTCAATGTCTTTATCTACGTGTAGAAAAACCAGACCATTTCTACATAAAAAACACAAAGTACTTGATACAGTCTGCTGTAAAAAGTACAACTAAGCACTGACCCACATTTATAAGGTGCCAAAAGATGCGGAATTTAGTCAGGCATCGGCAGCTGTTAAAAAATTGCAAATTTCCCTGGTTTCCATGGAGTAAGAGCCGTTGCTACGCACGTGATTATGACATAAATGATCATTCAATTGTCGCTACAGCCAAAAGTATTGGTCGGAGAGCAACGCGGATTGCACCATTCGATTTCTCGTCACAAAATACGTCGGATTAGCCTCTTACTAGTAGCACTGGAACAGTTTTTCCACTTTTGCATTTTTGCCTGGTCTTTTTGTTAATTGAAACCGGCTACACTGTACTCTGTACAATCGCGACTAGTCATTACTATATTCAACTTTTGACTATAACTTATGTGCCCTTCGGTAGCCCAGAAGACCTGAAATCTTTGGGCCAAGCCCATTTAACTCACCCAGCAATTGTCTTGCTTCTAAGTGCAAAATAATCTCAATGTCTTTATCTACGTGTAGAAAAACCAGACCATTTCTACATAAAAAACACAAAGTACTTGATACA
>NW_027018456.1:0-24786 GCF_032854445.1 Liolophura sinensis
TATTTTGTGACGAGAAATCGAATGGTGCAAACCGCGTTTGCTCTCCGACCAATACTTTTGGCTGTAGCCACAATTGAATCATCATTTATGTCAAAATCACGTGCCAGAAACGGCTCTTACTCCATGGAAACCAAGGAAATTTCCAATTTTTCAACAGCTGGAGATGCCTGACCCCAATTGCGCATCTTTTGGCACCTTATTGATGTGGGTCAGTGTTCAATTGTACTTTTTACAGCAGACTGTATCAAGTACCTTGTGTTTTTTATATAAAATGGTGTGGGTTTTCTACATGTAGATAAAGAGATTAAGTTTATCTTCGACTTAGAAGTAAGACATTTGCTGGGTGAGTGAAATGGGCTTGGCCAAAGATTTGACGTCTTCTGGGCTACCGAAGGGGCACATAACTTATAATCAAAAGTTGAATATAGTAATGACCAGTCGCGATGGTACATAGTACATGTAGCCGATTTCAATTAGCAAAAGGACCAGGCAAAAATCCAAAAGTGGAAAAAATGCTCCAATGCTGCTGGTAAGAGGCTAATCCGACGTATTTTGTGACGAGAAATCGAATGGTGCAAACGCGTTGCTCTCCGACCAATACTTTTGGCTGTAGCCACAATTGAATCATCATTTATGTCAAAATCACGTGCCCAGCAACGGCTCTTACTCCATGGAAACCAAGGAAATTTCCAATTTTTCAACACCTGGAGATGCCTGACCCAATTGCGCATCTTTTGGCACCTTATTGATGTGGGTCAGTGTTCAATTGTACTTTTTACAGCAGACTGTATCAAGTACCTTGTGGTTTTTATATAAAATGGTGTGGTTTTTCTACATGTAGATAAAGAGATTAAGTTTATCTTCGACTTAGAAGTAAGACATTTGCTGGGTGAGTTAAATGGGCTTGGCCCAAAGATTTGACATCTTCTGGGCTACCGAAGGGCACATAACTTATAATCAAAAGATGAATATAGTAATGACCAGTCGCGATTGTACATAGTACATGTAGCCGATTTCAATTAGCAAAAGGACCAGGCAAATATCCAAAAGTGGAAAAAATGCTCCAATTGCTGCTGGTAAGAGGCTAATCCGACGTTATTTTGTGACGAGAAATCGAATGGTGCCAAACCGCGTTGCTCTCCGAGCAATACTTTTGGCTGTAGCCACAATTGAATCATCAATTATGTCAAAATCACGTGCCCAGCAACGGCTCTTACTCGTGGAAACCAAGGAAATTTACAATTTTTCAACACCTGGAGATGCCTGGCCCAATTGCGCATCTTTTGGCACCTTATTGATGTGGTGTCAGTGTTCAATTGTACTTTTTACAGCAGACTGTATCAAGTACCTTGTGGTTTTTATATAAAAATGGTGTGGTTTTTCTACATGTAGATAAAGACATTGAGTTTATCTTCGACTTAGAAGTAAGACATTTGCTGGGTGAGTTAAATGGGCTTGGCCCAAAGATTTGACATCTTCTGGGCTACCGAAGGGCACATAAC
The DNA here is from genome assembly GCF_032854445.1 of Liolophura sinensis. NCBI lineage: Eukaryota > Metazoa > Mollusca > Polyplacophora > Chitonida > Chitonidae > Liolophura > Liolophura sinensis. Next base: position 1,503 of record NW_027018456.1, read on the forward strand.
TTATAATCAAAAGTTGAATATAGTAATGACCAGTTCGCGATTGTACATAGTACATGTAGCCGATTTCAATGAGCAAAAGGGACCAGGCAAAAATCCAAAAAGTGAAAAAATGTTCCAATGCTGCTGGTAAGAGGCTAATTCCGACGTATTTTGTGACGAGAAATCGAATGGTGCAAACCGCGTTGCTCTCCGACCAATACTTTTGGCTGTAGCCACCTATTGAATCATCATTTATGTCAAAATCACGTGCCCAGCAACGGCTCTTACTCCATGGAACACCAAGGAAATTTCCAATTTTTCAACAGCTGGAGATGCCTGACCCAATTGCGCATCTTTTGGCACCTTATTGATGTGGGTCAGTGTTCAATTGTACTTTTTACAGCAGACTGTATCAAGTACCTTGTGGTTTTTATATAAAAATGGTGTGGTTTTTCTACATGTAGATAAAGAGATTAAGTTTATCTTCGACTTAGAAGTAAGACATTTGCTGGGTGAGTTAAATGGTGCTTGGGCCCAAAGATTTGACATCTTCTGGGCTACCGAAGGGCACATAACTTATATCAAAAGTTGAATATAGTAATGACCAGTCCGCGATTGTACATAGTACATGTAGCCGATTTCAATTAGCAAAAGGACCAGGCAAAAATCCAAAAGTGGAAAAAATGTCCAATGCTGCTGGTAAGAGACTAATCCGATGTATTTTGTGACGAGAAATCGAATGGTGCAAACCGCGTTGCTCTCCGACCAATACTTTTGGCTGTAGCCACAATTGAATCATCATTTATGTCAAAATCACGTGCCCAGCAACGGCTCTTACTCCATGGAAACCAAGGAAATTTGCAATTTTTCAACAGCTGGAGATGCCTGACCCAATTGCGCATCTTTTGGCACCTTATTGATGTGGGTCAGTGTTCAATTGTACTTTTACAGCAGACTGTATCAAGTACCTTGTGTTTTTTATATAAAAAATGGTGTGGTTTTTCTACATGTAGATAAATACATTGAGTTTATCTTCGACTTAGAAGTAAGACATTTGCTGGGTGAGTAAAATGGGCTTGGCCAAAGATTTGACATCTTCTGGGCTACCGAAGGGCACATAACTTATAATCAAAAGTTGAATATAGTAATGACCAGTCGCGATTGTACATAGTACATGTAGCCGATTCAATTAGCAAAGGACCAGCAAAAATCCAAAAGTGGAAAACATGTTCCAATGCTGCTGGTAAGAGGCTAATCTGACGTATTTTGTGACGAGAAGTCGAATGGTGCAAACCGCGTTACTCTCCGACCAATACTTTTGGCTGTAGCCACAATTGAATCATCATTTATGTCAAAATCACGTGCCCAGCAACGGCTCTTACTCCATGGAAACCAAGGAAATTTGCAATTTTTCAACACCTGGAGATGCCTGACCCAATTGCGCATCTTTTGGCACCTTATTGATGTGGGTCAGTGTTCAATTGTACTTTTTACAGCAGACTGTATCAAGTACCTTGTGTTTTTTATATAAAAATGGTGTGGTTTTTCTACATGTAGATAAAGACATTGAGTTTATCTTCGACTTAGAAGTAAGACATTTGCTGGGTGAGTTAAATGGGCTTGGCCCAAAGATTTGACATCTTCTGGGCTACCGAAGGGCACATAACTTATAATCAAAAGTTGAATATAGTAATGACCAGTCGCGATTGTACATAGTACATGTAGCCGATTTCAATTAGCAAAAGGACCAGGCAAAAATCCAAAAGTGGAAAAAATGTTCCAATGCTGCTGGTAAGAGGCTAATCCGACGTATTTTGTGACGAGAAATCGAATGGTGCAAACCGCGTTGCTCTCCAACCAATACTTTTGGCTGTAGCCACAATTGAATCATCATTTATGTCAAAATCACGTGCCCAGCAACGGCTCTTACTCCATGGAAACCAAGGAAATTTGCAATTTTTCAACACCTGGAGATGCCTGACCCAATTGCGCATCTTTTGGCACCTTATTGATGTGGGTCAGTGTTCAATTGTACTTTTTACAGCAGACTGTATCAAGTACCTTGTGGTTTTTATATAAAAATGGTGTGGTTTTTCTACATGTAGATAAAGAGATTAAGTTTATCTTCGACTTAGAAGTAAGACATTTGCTGGGTGAGTTAAAGGGGCTTGGCCCAAAGATTTGACATCTTCTGGGCTACCGAAGGGCACATAACTTATAATCAAAAGTTGAATATAGTAATGACCAGTCGCGATTGTACATAGTACATGTAGCCGATTTCAATTAGCAAAAGGACCAGGCAAAAATCCAAAAGTGGAAAAAATGTTCCAATGCTGCTGGTAAGAGGCTAATCCGACGTATTTTGTGACGAGAAATCGAATGGTGCAAACCGCGTTGCTCTCCGACCAATACTTTTGGCTGTAGCCACAATTGAATCATCATTTATGTCAAAATCACGTGCCCAGCAACGGCTCTTACTCCATGGAAACCAAGGAAATTTGCAATTTTTCAACAGCTGGAGATGCCTGACCCAATTGCGCATCTTTTGCACCTTATTGATGTGGGTCAGTGTTCAATTGTACTTTTTACAGCAGACTGTATCAAGTACCTTGTGGTTTTTATATAAAAATGGTGTGGTTTTTCTACATGTAGATAAAGAGATTAAGTTTGTCTTCGACTTAGAAGTAAGACATTTGCTGGGTGAGTTAAATGGGCTTGGCCCAAAGATTTGACATCTTCTGGGCTACCGAAGGGCACATAACTTATAATCAAAAGTTGAATATAGTAATGACCAGTCGCGATTGTACATAGTACATGTAGCCGATTTCAATTAGCAAAAGGACCAGGCAAAAATCCAAAAGTGGAAAAAATGTTCCAATGCTGCTGGTAAGAGGCTAATCCGACGTATTTTGTGACGAGAAATCGAATGGTGCAAACCGCGTTGCTCTCCGACCAATACTTTTGGCTGTAGCCACAATTGAATCATCATTTATGTCAAAATCACGTGCCCAGCAACGGCTCTTACTCCATGGAAACCAAGGAAATTTGCAATTTTTCAACACCTGGAGATGCCTGACCCAATTGCGCATCTTTTGGCACCTTATTGATGTGGGTCAGTGTTCAATTGTACTTTTTACAGCAGACTGTATCAAGTACCTTGTGGTTTTTATATAAAAATGGTGTGGTTTTTCTACATGTAGATAAAGAGATTAAGTTTATCTTCGACTTAGAAGTAAGACATTTGCTGGGTGAGTTAAATGGGCTTGGCCCAAAGATTTGACATCTTCTGGGCTACCGAAGGGCACATAACTTATAATCAAAAGTTGAATATAGTAATGACCAGTCGCGATGGTACATAGTACATGTAGCCGATTTCAATTAGCAAAAGGACCAGGCAAAAATCCAAAAGTGGAAAAAATGTTCCAATGCTGCTGGTAAGAGGCTAATCCGACGTATTTTGTGACGAGAAATCGAATGGTGCAAACCGCGTTGCTCTCCGACCAATACTTTTGGCTGTAGCCACAATTGAATCATCATTTATGTCAAAATCACGTGCCCAGCAACGGCTCTTACTCCATGGAAACCAAGGAAATTTGCAATTTTTCAACAGCTGGAGATGCCTGACCCAATTGCGCATCTTTTGGCACCTTATTGATGTGGGTCAGTGTTCAATTGTACTTTTTACAGCAGACTGTATCAAGTACCTTGTGTTTTTTATATAAAAATGGTGTGGTTTTTCTACATGTAGATAAAGACATTGAGTTTATCTTCGACTTAGAAGTAAGACATTTGCTGGGTGAGTTAAATGGGCTTGGCCCAAAGATTTGACATCTTCTGGGCTACCGAAGGGCACATAACTTATAATCAAAAGTTGAATATAGTAATGACCAGTCGCGATTGTACATAGTACATGTAGCCGATTTCAATTAGCAAAAGGACCAGGCAAAAATCCAAAAGTGGAAAACATGTTCCAATGCTGCTGGTAAGAGGCTAATCTGACGTATTTTGTGACGAGAAGTCGAATGGTGCAAACCGCGTTACTCTCCGACCAATACTTTTGGCTGTAGCCACAATTGAATCATCATTTATGTCAAAATCACGTGCCCAGCACGGCTCTACTCCATGGAAACCAAGGAAATTTGCAATTTTTCAACACCTGGAGATGCCTGACCCAATTGCGCATCTTTTGGCACCTTATTGATGTGGGTCAGTGTTCAATTGTACTTTTTACAGCAGACTGTATCAAGTACCTTGTGGTTTTTATATAAAAATGGTGTGGTTTTTTCTACATGTAGATAAAGAGATTAAGTTTATCTTCGACTTAGAAGTAAGACATTTGCTGGGTGAGTTAAATGGGCTTGGCCCAAAGATTTGACATCTTCTGGGCTACCGAAGGGCACATAACTTATAATCAAAAGTTGAATATAGTAATGACCAGTCGCGATGGGGTACATAGTACATGTAGCCGATTTCAATTAGCAAAAGGACCAGGCAAATATCCAAAAGTGGAAAAAATGTTCCAATGCTGCTGGTAAGAGGCTAATCCGACGTATTTTGTGACGAGAAATCGAATGGTGCAAACCGCGTTGCTCTCCGACCAATACTTTTGGCTGTAGCCACAATTGAATCATCATTTATGTCAAAATCACGTGCCCAGCAACGGCTCTTACTCCATGGAAACCAAGGAAATTTGCAATTTTTCAACAGCTGGAGATGCCTGACCCAATTGCGCATCTTTTGGCACCTTATTGATGTGGGTCAGTGTTCAATTGTACTTTTTACAGCAGACTGTATCAAGTACCTTGTGTTTTTTATATAAAAATGGTGTGGTTTTTCTACATGTAGATAAAGACATTGAGTTTATCTTCGACTTAGAAGTAAGACATTTGCTGGGTGAGTTAAATGGGCTTGGCCCAAAGATTTGACATCTTCTGGGCTACCGAAGGGCACATAACTTATAATCAAAAGTTGAATATAGTAATGACCAGTCGCGATTGTACATAGTACATGTAGCCGATTTCAATTAGCAAAAGGACCAGGCAAAAATCCAAAAGTGGAAAACATGTTCCAATGCTGCTGGTAAGAGGCTAATCTGACGTATTTTGTGACGAGAAGTCGAATGGTGCAAACCGCGTTACTCTCCGACCAATACTTTTGGCTGTAGCCACAATTGAATCATCATTTATGTCAAAATCACGTGCCCAGCAACGGCTCTTACTCCATGGAAACCAAGGAAATTTGCAATTTTTCAACACCTGGAGATGCCTGACCCAATTGCGCATCTTTTGGCACCTTATTGATGTGGGTCAGTGTTCAATTGTACTTTTTACAGCAGACTGTATCAAGTACCTTGTGGTTTTTATATAAAAATGGTGTGGTTTTTCTACATGTAGATAAAGAGATTAAGTTTATCTTCGACTTAGAAGTAAGACATTTGCTGGGTGAGTTAAATGGGCTTGGCCAAAGATTTGACATCTTCTGGGCTACCGAAGGGCACATAACTTATAATCAAAAGTTGAATATAGTAATGACCAGTCGCGATGGTACATAGTACATGTAGCCGATTTCAATTAGCAAAAGGACCAGGCAAAAATCCAAAAGTAAAAAAAATGCTCCAATCGTGCTGGTAAGAGGCTAATCCGACGTATTTTGTGACGAGAAATCGAATGGTGCAAACCGCGTTGCTCTCCGAGCAATACTTTTGGCTGTAGCCACAATTGAATCATCAATTATGTCAAAATCACGTGCCCAGCAACGGCTCTTACTCCATGGAAACCAAGGAAATTTACAATTTTTCAACACCTGGAGATGCCTGGCCCAATTGCGCATCTTTTGGCACCTTATTGATGTGGGTCAGTGTTCAATTGTACTTTTTACAGCAGACTGTATCAAGTACCTTGTGCTTTTTATATAAAAATGGTGTGGTTTTTCTACATGTAGATAAAGACATTGAGTTTATCTTCGACTTAGAAGTAAGACATTTGCTGGGTGAGTTAAATGGGCTTGGCCCAAAGATTTGACATCTTCTGGGCTACCGAAGGGCACATAACTTATAATCAAAAGTTGAATATAGTAATGACCAGTCGCGATTGTACATAGTACATGTAGCCGATTTCAATGAGCAAAAGGACCAGGCAAAAATCCAAAGGTGGAAAAAATGTTCCAATGCTGCTGGTAAGAGGCTAATCCGACGTATTTTGTGACGAGAAATCGAATGGTGCAAACCGCGTTGCTCTCCGACCAATACTTTTGGCTGTAGCCACAATTGAATCATCATTTATGTCAAAATCACGTGCCCAGCAACGGCTCTTACTCCATGGAAACCAAGGAAATTTGCAATTTTTCAAGAGCTGGAGATGCCTGACCCAATTGCGCATCTTTTGGCACCTTATTGATGTGGGTCAGTGTTCAATTGTACTTTTTACAGCAGACTGTATCAAGTACCTTGTGGTTTTTATATAAAAATGGTGTGGTTTTTCTACATGTAGATAAAGAGATTAAGTTTATCTTCGACTTAGAAGTAAGACATTTGCTGGGTGAGTTAAATGGGCTTGGCCCAAAGATTTGACATCTTCTGGGCTACCGAAGGGCACATAACTTATAATCAAAAGTTGAATATAGTAATGACCAGTCGCGATTGTACATAGTACATGTAGCCGATTTCAATTAGCAAAAGGACCAGGCAAAAATCCAAAAGTGGAAAAAATGTTCCAATGCTGCTGGTAAGAGGCTAATCCGATGTATTTTGTGACGAGAAATCGAATGGTGCAAACCGCGTTGCTCTCCGACCAATACTTTTGGCTGTAGCCACAATTGAATCATCATTTATGTCAAAATCACGTGCCCAGCAACGGCTCTTACTCCATGGAAACCAAGGAAATTTGCAATTTTTCAACAGCTGGAGATGCCTGACCCAATTGCGCATCTTTTGGCACCTTATTGATGTGGGTCAGTGTTCAATTGTACTTTTTACAGCAGACTGTATCAAGTACCTTGTGTTTTTTTATATAAAAATGGTGTGGTTTTTCTACATGTAGATAAAGACATTGAGTTTATCTTCGACTTAGAAGTAAGACATTTGCTGGGTGAGTTAAATGGGCTTGGCCCAAAGATTTGACATCTTCTGGGCTACCGAAGGGCACATAACTTATAATCAAAAGTTGAATATAGTAATGACCAGTCGCGATTGTACATAGTACATGTAGCCGATTTCAATTAGCAAAAGGACCAGGCAAAAATCCAAAAGTGGAAAACATGTTCCAATGCTGCTGGTAAGAGGCTAATCTGACGTATTTTGTGACGAGAAGTCGAATGGTGCAAACCGCGTTACTCTCCGACCAATACTTTTGGCTGTAGCCACAATTGAATCATCATTTATGTCAAAATCACGTGCCCAGCAACGGCTCTTACTCCATGGAAACCAAGGAAATTTGCAATTTTTCAACACCTGGAGATGCCTGACCCAATTGCGCATCTTTTGGCACCTTATTGATGTGGGTCAGTGTTCAATTGTACTTTTTACAGCAGACTGTATCAAGTACCTTGTGGTTTTTATATAAAAATGGTGTGGTTTTTCTACATGTAGATAAAGAGATTAAGTTTATCTTCGACTTAGAAGTAAGACATTTGCTGGGTGAGTTAAATGGGCTTGGCCCAAAGATTTGACATCTTCTGGGCTACCGAAGGGCACATAACTTATAATCAAAAGTTGAATATAGTAATGACCAGTCGCGATTGTACATAGTACATGTAGCCGATTTCAATTAGCAAAAGGACCAGGCAAAAATCCAAAAGTGGAAAAAATGTTCCAATGCTGCTGGTAAGAGGCTAATCCGACGTATTTTGTGACGAGAAATCGAATGGTGCAAACCGCGTTGCTCTCCGACCAATACTTTTGGCTGTAGCCACAATTGAATCATCATTTATGTCAAAATCACGTGCCCAGCAACGGCTCTTACTCCATGGAAACCAAGGAAATTTGCAATTTTTCAACACCTGGAGATGCCTGACCCAATTGCGCATCTTTTGGCACCTTATTGATGTGGGTCAGTGTTCAATTGTACTTTTTACAGCAGACTGTATCAAGTACCTTGTGGTTTTTATATAAAAATGGTGTGGTTTTTCTACATGTAGATAAAGAGATTAAGTTTATCTTCGACTTAGAAGTAAGACATTTGCTGGGTGAGTTAAATGGGCTTGGCCCAAAGATTTGACATCTTCTGGGCTACCGAAGGGCACATAACTTATAATCAAAAGTTGAATATAGTAATGACCAGTCGCGATTGTACATAGTACATGTAGCCGATTTCAATTAGCAAAAGGACCAGGCAAAAATCCAAAAGTGGAAAAAATGTTCCAATGCTGCTGGTAAGAGGCTAATCCGACGTATTTTGTGACGAGAAATCGAATGGTGCAAACCGCGTTGCTCTCCGACCAATACTTTTGGCTGTAGCCACAATTGAATCATCATTTATGTCAAAATCACGTGCCCAGCAACGGCTATTACTCCATGGAAACCAAGGAAATTTCCAATTTTTCAACACCTGGAGATGCCTGACCCAATTGCGCATCTTTTGGCACCTTATTGATGTGGGTCAGTGTTCAATTGTACTTTTTACAGCAGACTGTATCAAGTACCTTGTGGTTTTTATATAAAAATGGTGTGGTTTTTCTACATGTAGATAAAGAGATTAAGTTTATCTTCGACTTAGAAGTAAGACATTTGCTGGGTGAGTTAAATGGGCTTGGCCCAAAGATTTGACATCTTCTGGGCTACCGAAGGGCACATAACTTATAATCAAAAGTTGAATATAGTAATGACCAGTCGCGATGGTACATAGTACATGTAGCCGATTTCATATAGCAAAAGGACCAGGCAGAAATCCAAAAGTAAAAAAAATGCTCCAATCGTGCTGGTAAGAGGCTAATCCGACGTATTTTGTGACGAGAAATCGAATGGTGCAAACCGCGCTGCTTTCCGAACAAAACTTTTGGCTGTAGCCACAATTGAATCATCATTTATGTCAAAATCACGTGCCCAGCAACGGCTCTTACTCCATGGAAACCAAGGAAATTTGCAATTTTTCAACAGCTGGAGATGCCTGACCCAATTGCGCATCTTTTGGCACCTTATTGATGTGGGTCAGTGTTCAATTGTACTTTTTACAGCAGACTGTATCAAGTACCTTGTGGTTTTTATATAAAAATGGTGTGGTTTTTCTACATGTAGATAAAGAGATTAAGTTTATCTTCGACTTAGAAGTAAGACATTTGCTGGGTGAGTTAAATGGGCTTGGCCCAAATATTTGACATCTTCTGGGCTACCGAAGGGCACATAACTTATAATCAAAAGATGAATATAGTAATGACCAGTCGCGATTGTACATAGTACATGTAGCCGATTTCAATTAGCAAAAGGACCAGGCAAATATCCAAAAGTGGAAAAAAATGCTCCAATGCTGCTGGTAAGAGGCTAATCCGACGTATTTTGTGACGAGAAATCGAATGGTGCAAACCGCGTTGCTCTCCGAGCAATACTTTTGGCTGTAGCCACAATTGAATCATCAATTATGTCAAAATCACGTGCCCAGCAACGGCTCTTACTCCATGGAAACCAAGGAAATTTACAATTTTTCAACACCTGGAGATGCCTGGCCCAATTGCGCATCTTTTGGCACCTTATTGATGTGGGTCAGTGTTCAATTGTACTTTTTACAGCAGACTGTATCAAGTACCTTGTGGTTTTTTATATAAAAATGGTGTGGTTTTTCTACATGTAGATAAAGACATTGAGTTTATCTTCGACTTAGAAGTAAGACATTTGCTGGGTGAGTTAAATGGGCTTGGCCCAAAGATTTGACATCTTCTGGGCTACCGAAGGGCACATAACTTATAATCAAAAGTTGAATATAGTAATGACCAGTCGCGATTGTACATAGTACATGTAGCCGATTTCAATGAGCAAAAGGACCAGGCAAAAATCCAAAGGTGGAAAAAATGTTCCAATGCTGCTGGTAAGAGGCTAATCCGACGTATTTTGTGACGAGAAATCGAATGGTGCAAACCGCGTTGCTCTCCGACCAATACTTTTGGCTGTAGCCACAATTGAATCATCATTTATGTCAAAATCACGTGCCCAGCAACGGCTCTTACTCCATGGAAACCAAGGAAATTTGCAATTTTTCAACAGCTGGAGATGCCTGACCCAATTGCGCATCTTTTGGCACCTTATTGATGTGGGTCAGTGTTCAATTGTACTTTTTACAGCAGACTGTATCAAGTACCTTGTGGTTTTTATATAAAAATGGTGTGGTTTTTCTACATGTAGATAAAGAGATTAAGTTTATCTTCGACTTAGAAGTAAGACATTTGCTGGGTGAGTTAAATGGGCTTGGCCCAAAGATTTGACATCTTCTGGGCTACCGAAGGGCACATAACTTATAATCAAAAGTTGAATATAGTAATGACCAGTCGCGATTGTACATAGTACATGTAGCCGATTTCAATTAGCAAAAGGACCAGGCAAAAATCCAAAAGTGGAAAAAATGTTCCAATGCTGCTGGTAAGAGGCTAATCCGATGTATTTTGTGACGAGAAATCGAATGGTGCAAACCGCGTTGCTCTCCGACCAATACTTTTGGCTGTAGCCACAATTGAATCATCATTTATGTCAAAATCACGTGCCCAGCAACGGCTCTTACTCCATGGAAACCAAGGAAATTTGCAATTTTCAACAGCTGGAGATGCCTGACCCAATTGCGCATCTTTGGCACCTTATTGATGTGGGTCAGTGTTCAATTGTACTTTTTACAGCAGACTGTATCAAGTACCTTGTGGTTTTTATATAAAAATGGTGTGGTTTTTCTACATGTAGATAAAGAGATTAAGTTTATCTTCGACTTAGAAGTAAGACATTTGCTGGGTGAGTTAAATGGGCTTGGCCCAAAGATTTGACATCTTCTGGGCTACCGAAGGGCACATAACTTATAATCAAAAGTTGAATATAGTAATGACCAGTCGCGATTGTACATAGTACATGTAGCCGATTTCAATTAGCAAAAGGACCAGGCAAAAAATCCAAAAGTGGAAAAAATGTTCCAATGCTGCTGGTAAGAGGCTAATCCGACGTATTTTGTGACGAGAAAATCGAATGGTGCAAACCCGCGTTGCTCTCCGACCAATACTTTTGGCTGTAGCCACAATTGAATCATCATTTATGTCAAAATCACGTGCCCAGCAACGGCTCTTACTCCATGGAAACCAAGGAAATTTGCAATTTTTCAACAGCTGGAGATGCCTGACCCAATTGCGCATCTTTTGGCACCTTATTGATGTGGGTCAGTGTTCAATTGTACTTTTTACAGCAGACTGTATCAAGTACCTTGTGGTTTTTATATAAAAAATGGTGTGGTTTTTCTACATGTAGATAAAGAGATTAAGTTTATCTTCGACTTAGAAGTAAGACATTTGCTGGGTGAGTTAAATGGGCTTGGCCCAAAGATTTGACATCTTCTGGGCTACCGAAGGGCACATAACTTATAATCAAAAGTTGAATATAGTAATGACCAGTCGCGATGGTACATAGTACATGTAGCCGATTTCAATTAGCAAAAGGACCAGGCAAAAATCCAAAAGTAAAAAAAAATGCTCCAATCGTGCTGGTAAGAGGCTAATCCGACGTATTTTGTGACGAGAAATCGAATGGTGCAAACCGCGCTGCTCTCCGAACAAAACTTTTGGCTGTAGCCACAATTGAATCATCATTTATGTCAAAATCACGTGCCCAGCAACGGCTCTTACTCCATGGAAACCAAGGAAATTTGCAATTTTTCAACAGCTGGAGATGCCTGACCCAATTGCGCATCTTTTGGCACCTTATTGATGTGGGTCAGTGTTCAATTGTACTTTTTACAGCAGACTGTATCAAGTACCTTGTGGTTTTTATATAAAAATGGTGTGGTTTTTCTACATGTAGATAAAGAGATTAAGTTTATCTTCGACTTAGAAGTAAGACATTTGCTGGGTGAGTTAAATGGGCTTGGCCCAAATATTTGACATCTTCTGGGCTACCGAAGGGCACATAACTTATAATCAAAAGATGAATATAGTAATGACCAGTCGCGATTGTACATAGTACATGTAGCCGATTTCAATTAGCAAAAGGACCAGGCAAATATCCAAAAGTGGAAAAAATGCTCCAATGCTGCTGGTAAGAGGCTAATCCGACGTATTTTGTGACGAGAAATCGAATGGTGCAAACCGCGTTGCTCTCCGAGCAATACTTTTGGCTGTAGCCACAATTGAATCATCAATTATGTCAAAATCACGTGCCCAGCAACGGCTCTTACTCCATGGAAACCAAGGAAATTTACAATTTTTCAACACCTGGAGATGCCTGGCCCAATTGCGCATCTTTTGGCACCTTATTGATGTGGGTCAGTGTTCAATTGTACTTTTTACAGCAGACTGTATCAAGTACCTTGTGGTTTTTATATAAAAATGGTGTGGTTTTTCTACATGTAGATAAAGACATTGAGTTTATCTTCGACTTAGAAGTAAGACATTTGCTGGGTGAGTTAAATGGGCTTGGCCCAAAGATTTGACATCTTCTGGGCTACCGAAGGGCACATAACTTATAATCAAAAGTTGAATATAGTAATGACCAGTCGCGATTGTACATAGTACATGTAGCCGATTTCAATGAGCAAAAGGACCAGGCAAAAATCCAAAGGTGGAAAAAATGTTCCAATGCTGTTGGTAAGAGGCTAATCCGACGTATTTTGTGACGAGAAATCGAATGGTGCAAACCGCGTTGCTCTCCGACCAATACTTTTGGCTGTAGCCACAATTGAATCATCATTTATGTCAAAATCACGTGCCCAGCAACGGCTCTTACTCCATGGAAACCAAGGAAATTTGCAATTTTTCAAGAGCTGGAGATGCCTGACCCAATTGCGCATCTTTTGGCACCTTATTGATGTGGGTCAGTGTTCAATTGTACTTTTTACAGCAGACTGTATCAAGTACCTTGTGGTTTTTATATAAAAATGGTGTGGTTTTTCTACATGTAGATAAAGAGATTAAGTTTATCTTCGACTTAGAAGTAAGACATTTGCTGGGTGAGTTAAATGGGCTTGGCCCAAAGATTTGACATCTTCTGGGCTACCGAAGGGCACATAACTTATAATCAAAAGTTGAATATAGTAATGACCAGTCGCGATTGTACATAGTACATGTAGCCGATTTCAATTAGCAAAAGGACCAGGCAAAAATCCAAAAGTGGAAAAAATGTTCCAATGCTGCTGGTAAGAGGCTAATCCGATGTATTTTGTGACGAGAAATCGAATGGTGCAAACCGCGTTGCTCTCCGACCAATACTTTTGGCTGTAGCCACAATTGAATCATCATTTATGTCAAAATCACGTGCCCAGCAACGGCTCTTACTCCATGGAAACCAAGGAAATTTGCAATTTTTCAACAGCTGGAGATGCCTGACCCAATTGCGCATCTTTTGGCACCTTATTGATGTGGGTCAGTGTTCAATTGTACTTTTTACAGCAGACTGTATCAAGTACCTTGTGTTTTTTATATAAAAATGGTGTGGTTTTTCTACATGTAGATAAAGACATTGAGTTTATCTTCGACTTAGAAGTAAGACATTTGCTGGGTGAGTTAAATGGGCTTGGCCCAAAGATTTGACATCTTCTGGGCTACCGAAGGGCACATAACTTATAATCAAAAGTTGAATATAGTAATGACCAGTCGCGATTGTACATAGTACATGTAGCCGATTTCAATTAGCAAAAGGACCAGGCAAAAATCCAAAAGTGGAAAACATGTTCCAATGCTGCTGGTAAGAGGCTAATCCGACGTATTTTGTGACGAGAAGTCGAATGGTGCAAACCGCGTTACTCTCCGACCAATACTTTTGGCTGTAGCCACAATTGAATCATCATTTATGTCAAAATCACGTGCCCAGCAACGGCTCTTACTCCATGGAAACCAAGGAAATTTGCAATTTTTCAACACCTGGAGATGCCTGACCCAATTGCGCATCTTTTGGCACCTTATTGATGTGGGTCAGTGTTCAATTGTACTTTTTACAGCAGACTGTATCAAGTACCTTGTGGTTTTTATATAAAAATGGTGTGGTTTTTCTACATGTAGATAAAGAGATTAAGTTTATCTTCGACTTAGAAGTAAGACATTTGCTGGGTGAGTTAAATGGGCTTGGCCCAAAGATTTGACATCTTCTGGGCTACCGAAGGGCACATAACTTATAATCAAAAGTTGAATATAGTAATGACCAGTCGCGATTGTACATAGTACATGTAGCCGATTTCAATTAGCAAAAGGACCAGGCAAAAATCCAAAAGTGGAAAAAATGTTCCAATGCTGCTGGTAAGAGGCTAATCCGACGTATTTTGTGACGAGAAATCGAATGGTGCAAACCGCGTTGCTCTCCGACCAATACTTTTGGCTGTAGCCACAATTGAATCATCATTTATGTCAAAATCACGTGCCCAGCAACGGCTCTTACTCCATGGAAACCAAGGAAATTTGCAATTTTTCAACAGCTGGAGATGCCTGACCCAATTGCGCATCTTTTGGCACCTTATTGATGTGGGTCAGTGTTCAATTGTACTTTTTACAGCAGACTGTATCAAGTACCTTGTGGTTTTTATATAAAAATGGTGTGGTTTTTCTACATGTAGATAAAGAGATTAAGTTTATCTTCGACTTAGAAGTAAGACATTTGCTGGGTGAGTTAAATGGGCTTGGCCCAAAGATTTGACATCTTCTGGGCTACCGAAGGGCACATAACTTATAATCAAAAGTTGAATATAGTAATGACCAGTCGCGATTGTACATAGTACATGTAGCCGATTTCAATTAGCAAAAGGACCAGGCAAAAATCCAAAAGTGGAAAAAATGTTCCAATGCTGCTGGTAAGAGGCTAATCCGACGTATTTTGTGACGAGAAATCGAATGGTGCAAACCGCGTTGCTCTCCGACCAATACTTTTGGCTGTAGCCACAATTGAATCATCATTTATGTCAAAATCACGTGCCCAGCAACGGCTCTTACTCCATGGAAACCAAGGAAATTTGCAATTTTTCAACACCTGGAGATGCCTGACCCAATTGCGCATCTTTTGGCACCTTATTGATGTGGGTCAGTGTTCAATTGTACTTTTTACAGCAGACTGTATCAAGTACCTTGTGGTTTTTATATAAAAATGGTGTGGTTTTTCTACATGTAGATAAAGAGATTAAGTTTATCTTCGACTTAGAAGTAAGACATTTGCTGGGTGAGTTAAATGGGCTTGGCCCAAAGATTTGACATCTTCTGGGCTACCGAAGGGCACATAACTTATAATCAAAAGTTGAATATAGTAATGACCAGTCGCGATGGTACATAGTACATGTAGCCGATTTCAATTAGCAAAAGGACCAGGCAAAAATCCAAAAGTGGAAAACATGTTCCAATGCTGCTGGTAAGAGGCTAATCTGACGTATTTTGTGACGAGAAGTCGAATGGTGCAAACCGCGTTACTCTCCGACCAATACTTTTGGCTGTAGCCACAATTGAATCATCATTTATGTCAAAATCACGTGCCCAGCAACGGCTCTTACTCCATGGAAACCAAGGAAATTTGCAATTTTTCAACACCTGGAGATGCCTGACCCAATTGCGCATCTTTTGGCACCTTATTGATGTGGGTCAGTGTTCAATTGTACTTTTTACAGCAGACTGTATCAAGTACCTTGTGTTTTTTATATAAAAATGGTGTGGTTTTTCTACATGTAGATAAAGACATTGAGTTTATCTTCGACTTAGAAGTAAGACATTTGCTGGGTGAGTTAAATGGGCTTGGCCCAAAGATTTGACATCTTCTGGGCTACCGAAGGGCACATAACTTATAATCAAAAGTTGAATATAGTAATGACCAGTCGCGATTGTACATAGTACATGTAGCCGATTTCAATTAGCAAAAGGACCAGGCAAAAATCCAAAAGTGGAAAAAATGTTCCAATGCTGCTGGTAAGAGGCTAATCCGACGTATTTTGTGACGAGAAATCGAATGGTGCAAACCGCGTTGCTCTCCGACCAATACTTTTGGCTGTAGCCACAATTGAATCATCATTTATGTCAAAATCACGTGCCCAGCAACGGCTCTTACTCCATGGAAACCAAGGAAATTTGCAATTTTTCAACACCTGGAGATGCCTGACCCAATTGCGCATCTTTTGGCACCTTATTGATGTGGGTCAGTGTTCAATTGTACTTTTTACAGCAGACTGTATCAAGTACCTTGTGGTTTTTATATAAAAATGGTGTGGTTTTTCTACATGTAGATAAAGAGATTAAGTTTATCTTCGACTTAGAAGTAAGACATTTGCTGGGTGAGTTAAATGGGCTTGGCCCAAAGATTTGACATCTTCTGGGCTACCGAAGGGCACATAACTTATAATCAAAAGTTGAATATAGTAATGACCAGTCGCGATTGTACATAGTACATGTAGCCGATTTCAATTAGCAAAAGGACCAGGCAAAAATCCAAAAGTGGAAAAAATGTTCCAATGCTGCTGGTAAGAGGCTAATCCGACGTATTTTGTGACGAGAAATCGAATGGTGCAAACCGCGTTGCTCTCCGACCAATACTTTTGGCTGTAGCCACAATTGAATCATCATTTATGTCAAAATCACGTGCCCAGCAACGGCTCTTACTCCATGGAAACCAAGGAAATTTGCAATTTTTCAACACCTGGAGATGCCTGACCCAATTGCGCATCTTTTGGCACCTTATTGATGTGGGTCAGTGTTCAATTGTACTTTTTACAGCAGACTGTATCAAGTACCTTGTGTTTTTTATATAAAAATGGTGTGGTTTTTCTACATGTAGATAAAGACATTGAGTTTATCTTCGACTTAGAAGTAAGACATTTGCTGGGTGAGTTAAATGGGCTTGGCCCAAAGATTTGACGTCTTCTGGGCTACCGAAGGGCACATAACTTATAATCAAAAGTTGAATATAGTAATGACCAGTCGCGATGGTACATAGTACATGTAGCCGATTTCAATTAGCAAAAGGACCAGGCAAAAATCCAAAAGTGGAAAAAATGTTCCAATGCTGCTGGTAAGAGGCTAATCCGACGTATTTTGTGACGAGAAATCGAATGGTGCAAACCGCGTTGCTCTCCGACCAATACTTTTGGCTGTAGCCACAATTGAATCATCATTTATGTCAAAATCACGTGCCCAGCAACGGCTCTTACTCCATGGAAACCAAGGAAATTTGCAATTTTTCAACACCTGGAGATGCCTGACCCAATTGCGCATCTTTTGGCACCTTATTGATGTGGGTCAGTGTTCAATTGTACTTTTTACAGCTGACTGTATCAAGTACCTTGTGTTTTTTATATAAAAATGGTGTGGTTTTTCTACATGTAGATAAAGAGATTAAGTTTATCTTCGACTTAGAAGTAAGACATTTGCTGGGTGAGTTAAATGGGCTTGGCCCAAAGATTTGACATCTTCTGGGCTACCGAAGGGCACATAACTTATAATCAAAAGTTGAATATAGTAATGACCAGTCGCGATTGTACAGAGTACATGTAGCCGATTTCAATTAGCAAAAGGACCAGGCAAAAATCCAAAAGTGGAAAAAATGTTCCAATGCTGCTGGTAAGAGGCTAATCTGACGTATTTTGTGACGAGAAATCGAATGGTGCAAACCGCGTTGCTCTCCGACCAATACTTTTGGCTGTAGCCACAATTGAATCATCATTTATGTCAAAATCACGTGCCCAGCAACGGCTCTTACTCCATGGAAACCAAGGAAATTTGCAATTTTTCAACACCTGGAGATGCCTGACCCAATTGCGCATCTTTTGGCACCTTATTGATGTGGGTCAGTGTTCAATTGTACTTTTTACAGCAGACTGTATCAAGTACCTTGTGGTTTTTATATAAAAATGGTGTGGTTTTTCTACATGTAGATAAAGAGATTAAGTTTATCTTCGACTTAGAAGTAAGACATTTGCTGGGTGAGTTAAATGGGCTTGGCCCAAAGATTTGACATCTTCTGGGCTACCGAAGGGCACATAACTTATAATCAAAAGTTGAATATAGTAATGACCAGTCGCGATTGTACATAGTACATGTAGCCGATTTCAATTAGCAAAAGGACCAGGCAAAAATCCAAAAGTGGAAAAAATGTTCCAATGCTGCTGGTAAGAGGCTAATCCGACGTATTTTGTGACGAGAAATCGAATGGTGCAAACCGCGTTGCTCTCCGACCAATACTTTTGGCTGTAGCCACAATTGAATCATCATTTATGTCAAAATCACGTGCCCAGCAACGGCTCTTACTCCATGGAAACCAAGGAAATTTGCAATTTTTCAACACCTGGAGATGCCTGACCCAATTGCGCATCTTTTGGCACCTTATTGATGTGGGTCAGTGTTCAATTGTACTTTTTACAGCAGACTGTATCAAGTACCTTGTGGTTTTTATATAAAAATGGTGTGGTTTTTCTACATGTAGATAAAGAGATTAAGTTTATCTTCGACTTAGAAGTAAGACATTTGCTGGGTGAGTTAAATGGGCTTGGCCCAAAGATTTGACATCTTCTGGGCTACCGAAGGGCACATAACTTATAATCAAAAGTTGAATATAGTAATGACCAGTCGCGATTGTACATAGTACATGTAGCCGATTTCAATTAGCAAAAGGACCAGGCAAAAATCCAAAAGTGGAAAAAATGTTCCAATGCTGCTGGTAAGAGGCTAATCCGACGTATTTTGTGACGAGAAATCGAATGGTGCAAACCGCGTTGCTCTCCGACCAATACTTTTGGCTGTAGCCACAATTGAATCATCATTTATGTCAAAATCACGTGCCCAGCAACGGCTCTTACTCCATGGAAACCAAGGAAATTTGCAATTTTTCAACAGCTGGAGATGCCTGACCCAATTGCGCATCTTTTGGCACCTTATTGATGTGGGTCAGTGTTCAATTGTACTTTTTACAGCAGACTGTATCAAGTACCTTGTGTTTTTTATATAAAAATGGTGTGGTTTTTCTACATGTAGATAAAGACATTGAGTTTATCTTCGACTTAGAAGTAAGACATTTGCTGGGTGAGTTAAATGGGCTTGGCCCAAAGATTTGACGTCTTCTGGGCTACCGAAGGGCACATAACTTATAATCAAAAGTTGAATATAGTAATGACCAGTCGCGATGGTACATAGTACATGTAGCCGATTTCAATTAGCAAAAGGACCAGGCAAAAATCCAAAAGTGGAAAAAATGTTCCAATGCTGCTGGTAAGAGGCTAATCCGACGTATTTTGTGACGAGAAATCGAATGGTGCAAACCGCGTTGCTCTCCGACCAATACTTTTGGCTGTAGCCACAATTGAATGATCATTTATGTCAAAATCACGTGCCCAGCAACGGCTCTTACTCCATGGAAACCAAGGAAATTTGCAATTTTTCAACACCTGGAGATGCCTGACCCAATTGCGCATCTTTTGGCACCTTATTGATGTGGGTCAGTGTTCAATTGTACTTTTTACAGCTGACTGTATCAAGTACCTTGTGTTTTTTATATAAAAATGGTGTGGTTTTTCTACATGTAGATAAAGAGATTAAGTTTATCTTCGACTTAGAAGTAAGACATTTGCTGGGTGAGTTAAATGGGCTTGGCCCAAAGATTTGACATCTTCTGGGCTACCGAAGGGCACATAACTTATAATCAAAAGTTGAATATAGTAATGACCAGTCGCGATTGTACATAGTACATGTAGCCGATTTCAATTAGCAAAAGGACCAGGCAAAAATCCAAAAGTGGAAAAAATGTTCCAATGCTGCTGGTAAGAGGCTAATCTGACGTATTTTGTGACGAGAAATCGAATGGTGCAAACCGCGTTGCTCTCCGACCAATACTTTTGGCTGTAGCCACAATTGAATCATCATTTATGTCAAAATCACGTGCCCAGCAACGGCTCTTACTCCATGGAAACCAAGGAAATTTGCAATTTTTCAACACCTGGAGATGCCTGACCCAATTGCGCATCTTTTGGCACCTTATTGATGTGGGTCAGTGTTCAATTGTACTTTTTACAGCAGACTGTATCAAGTACCTTGTGTTTTTTATATAAAAATGGTGTGGTTTTTCTACATGTAGATAAAGACATTGAGTTTATCTTCGACTTAGAAGTAAGACATTTGCTGGGTGAGTTAAATGGGCTTGGCCCAAAGATTTGACATCTTCTGGGCTACCGAAGGGCACATAACTTATAATCAAAAGTTGAATATAGTAATGACCAGTCGCGATTGTACATAGTACATGTAGCCGATTTCAATGAGCAAAAGGACCAGGCAAAAATCCAAAAGTGGAAAAAATGTTCCAATGCTGCTGGTAAGAGGCTAATCTGACGTATTTTGTGACGAGAAATCGAATGGTGCAAACCGCGTTGCTCTCCGACCAATACTTTTGGCTGTAGCCACAATTGAATCATCATTTATGTCAAAATCACGTGCCCAGCAACGGCTCTTACTCCATGGAAACCAAGGAAATTTGCAATTTTTCAACACCTGGAGATGCCTGACCCAATTGCGCATCTTTTGGCACCTTATTGATGTGGGTCAGTGTTCAATTGTACTTTTTACAGCAGACTGTATCAAGTACCTTGTGGTTTTTATATAAAAATGGTGTGGTTTTTCTACATGTAGATAAAGAGATTAAGTTTATCTTCGACTTAGAAGTAAGACATTTGCTGGGTGAGTTAAATGGGCTTGGCCCAAAGATTTGACATCTTCTGGGCTACCGAAGGGCACATAACTTATAATCAAAAGTTGAATATAGTAATGACCAGTCGCGATTGTACATAGTACATGTAGCCGATTTCAATTAGCAAAAGGACCAGGCAAAAATCCAAAAGTGGAAAAAATGTTCCAATGCTGCTGGTAAGAGGCTAATCCGACGTATTTTGTGACGAGAAATCGAATGGTGCAAACCGCGTTGCTCTCCGACCAATACTTTTGGCTGTAGCCACAATTGAATCATCATTTATGTCAAAATCACGTGCCCAGCAACGGCTCTTACTCCATGGAAACCAAGGAAATTTGCAATTTTTCAACACCTGGAGATGCCTGACCCAATTGCGCATCTTTTGGCACCTTATTGATGTGGGTCAGTGTTCAATTGTACTTTTTACAGCAGACTGTATCAAGTACCTTGTGGTTTTTATATAAAAATGGTGTGGTTTTTCTACATGTAGATAAAGAGATTAAGTTTATCTTCGACTTAGAAGTAAGACATTTGCTGGGTGAGTTAAATGGGCTTGGCCCAAAGATTTGACATCTTCTGGGCTACCGAAGGGCACATAACTTATAATCAAAAGTTGAATATAGTAATGACCAGTCGCGATTGTACATAGTACATGTAGCCGATTTCAATTAGCAAAAGGACCAGGCAAAAATCCAAAAGTGGAAAAAATGTTCCAATGCTGCTGGTAAGAGGCTAATCCGACGTATTTTGTGACGAGAAATCGAATGGTGCAAACCGCGTTGCTCTCCGACCAATACTTTTGGCTGTAGCCACAATTGAATCATCATTTATGTCAAAATCACGTGCCCAGCAACGGCTCTTACTCCATGGAAACCAAGGAAATTTGCAATTTTTCAACAGCTGGAGATGCCTGACCCAATTGCGCATCTTTTGGCACCTTATTGATGTGGGTCAGTGTTCAATTGTACTTTTTACAGCAGACTGTATCAAGTACCTTGTGTTTTTTATATAAAAATGGTGTGGTTTTTCTACATGTAGATAAAGACATTGAGTTTATCTTCGACTTAGAAGTAAGACATTTGCTGGGTGAGTTAAATGGGCTTGGCCCAAAGATTTGACGTCTTCTGGGCTACCGAAGGGCACATAACTTATAATCAAAAGTTGAATATAGTAATGACCAGTCGCGATGGTACATAGTACATGTAGCCGATTTCAATTAGCAAAAGGACCAGGCAAAATCCAAAAGTGGAAAAAAATGTTCCAATGCTGCTGGTAAGAGGCTAATCCGACGTATTTTGTGACGAGAAATCGAATGGTGCAAACCGCGTTGCTCTCCGACCAATACTTTTGGCTGTAGCCACAATTGAATCATCATTTATGTCAAAATCACGTGCCCAGCAACGGCTCTTACTCCATGGAAACCAAGGAAATTTGCAATTTTTCAACACCTGGGAGATGCCTGACCCAATTGCGCATCTTTTTGGCACTTATTGATGTGGGTCAGTGTTCAATTGTACTTTTTACAGCTGACTGTATCAAGTACCTTGTGTTTTTTATATAAAAATGGTGTGGGTTTTTCTACATGTAGCTAAAGAGATTAAGTTTATCTTCGACTTAGAAGTAAAGACATTTGCTGGGTGAGTTAAATGGGCTTGGCCCAAAGATTTGACATCTTCTGGGCTACCGAAGGGCACATAACTTATAATCAAAAGTTGAATATAGTAATGACCAGTCGCGATTGTACATAGTACATGTAGCCGATTTCAATTAGCAAAAGGACCAGGCAAAAATCCAAAAGTGGAAAAAATGTTCCAATGCTGCTGGTAAGAGGCTAATCTGACGTATTTTGTGACGAGAAATCGAATGGTGCAAACCGCGTTGCTCTCCGACCAATACTTTTGGCTGTAGCCACAATTGAATCATCATTTATGTCAAAATCACGTGCCCAGCAACGGCTCTTACTCCATGGAAACCAAGGAAATTTGCAATTTTTCAACACCTGGAGATGCCTGACCCAATTGCGCATCTTTTGGCACCTTATTGATGTGGGTCAGTGTTCAATTGTACTTTTTACAGCAGACTGTATCAAGTACCTTGTGTTTTTTATATAAAAATGGTGTGGTTTTTCTACATGTAGATAAAGACATTGAGTTTATCTTCGACTTAGAAGTAAGACATTTGCTGGGTGAGTTAAATGGGCTTGGCCCAAAGATTTGACATCTTCTGGGCTACCGAAGGGCACATAACTTATAATCAAAAGTTGAATATAGTAATGACCAGTCGCGATTGTACATAGTACATGTAGCCGATTTCAATGAGCAAAAGGACCAGGCAAAAATCCAAAAGTGGAAAAAATGTTCCAATGCTGCTGGTAAGAGGCTAATCTGACGTATTTTGTGACGAGAAATCGAATGGTGCAAACCGCGTTGCTCTCCGACCAATACTTTTGGCTGTAGCCACAATTGAATCATCATTTATGTCAAAATCACGTGCCCAGCAACGGCT